>NC_058521.1:285063098-285073098 GCF_904849725.1 Hordeum vulgare subsp. vulgare | reverse complement strand
ATCCCATGCCATGGCTAGGATTAGAACACTAGTAACCCTCGGTTATTCTCAAAAAACCAGTGGGTTTTATTTTTCACTTAGGAATTAACCAGCACCTTTGCTAGCCTTAGGCCGTTTGCCCGAAGTCACGGAACAAACATCCACTACAACCAGTAGCAACTTGCCACGTGTGCCTCTCATTGGCACTAGCAGTTTTGTAACTTTCTGTCCAGATTTCAAAAACAGAAACTTTCAATCTTGTTTTGATCACAACTCTTTATCCCTACGTCCAATGACATTGATTCCTTTTCCAGTAGCTCACAAATTTCCTGTAGTTTCTAAAAATATATAAGTATAAGTTAGAGCAGATTTAGTTTAAACACTGTTTTGCCTATTCCAGGAGTTTGAAAAGTGATATTGAGTTGATTCTTTTTGCTACTGTTTTCTAGTGATAAAATCTTACTGTGGTAGAAGTTTCAGAATTTTTAAAGTATTGTTACTGGTGTTTTCAACATAAACAAATTTCTGCCTACCGGCACGCGATAAATTCTTTTGCGTAGTCTTTTGCAAATCATTGCATGTGATGTTATGTTTACTTGTGGCATGATTGAATTTCTTATGGTGTGCTTTGTGTTTGTGTCGGTAGATCATCCGGAGTGCGAAGCGTGTTACTTAGAGACGCTCGAGCAGGACAACTATCATCAAGGCAAGTCATCTTTGATCATGTTATTTTTACCTATGTTTTCAATGCATAGTAGATCACCTTCTTTGCCCAATTTGCATATTGCCTAGGTACTTGGAAACTATAGTCATAGGTGTAGTATCATGTGGTAGGAACGACAACACCCCGATACTTGGCCCCGGGACGACAATGTTATATATGCTATGCTCTAGTAGGCGGGTTATCGGTTGAGGGTATTCCACGAGTGATGCGAGGTTGATATAATAATCAAGACCGGACTAAGACAAGATTTTCAAGACCTCGGACGCAATGCAACTCTGGGTGAAGGACGGTTGATCGGCTCCCTGGAAAACCCAGTGGATGCCCGGGATGCTGGAGAGGCAATGTCATCCTGCGGAAAGCTTCACCCAGGCTCAAAGGGACGGACGGAGACTTCAAGACTCAAGGCTTACCTGCACAGCCACAAGTCATTATGGGCTCTGGCTTGGTTGGACAACGCGACGACTCTGGACAGGCGGTGCTAGCAGATGTAGACGAACGGTAGGAATGGATGTGCACCGACAGGGATTCAGAGTGACCCGTTGAAAGACCATGTTTTGATCATCCGGTCTTCAAACACCTTGAAGTGCGAGGACATACACGGAGGCGATCAAATCTTGTAGGGAACGTGTGCAAAACTCTGCAGAGTACTCAAACCTAATCGATTAGCCGTGTCCACGGTCATGGACAACTTGAGCCAAAGGAACTGAAGTTATCTCGATTTCTCAACACCTTTAAATATATTTTGATGAGGGTAATTATTGACAACTCGGGTACCAGAACTGGTTGGCGGAACCATCTCGTTAACAACCAACAAAGTAGTAACATTTCGCTTTTAGCCCTCTCTAGTTGTAGGAGAAAAATTTGCTTTACGCTAAAACTTACAACCCCACCTGCCATATATGCATATAGTACAGATGACATTTTACCCCTCTCTTGTGTGACATGTCGGCATATTCAATATGCTGACCTACACGGCTGCAACGTCTTATGTTGCAGATATTTTTCTTCGACGAGTAAGAGTACGATCCAGGGTTACGGTCTACACTCAACTTGCCGTTGGTGTTTATTGGGACTCCACTCCCTTGCCGCTTCCGCTGAGATAATTAAGGTATATATCAGTTTTACGCTATTTACATGTGATTGCACTTTGATATATACATTGATGTACTGCGTGTGCCAGCATACTGATCTAGGGATGGCACAGAAACATAGATACTTGACTCGTCTTGAGTCGGGTCGCTACGGAGATGGTATCAGAGCACATGTTGACTGTAGGACATGACCCTAGAAACTGGAAACTTCTTAGGATAGGATCTCTGAAAAATCTTATTTTCGAGAACACCTTTCACTTCTCATCTCTTTTGATTTCATTAAATATTCTCTCTCACCTCAAATAGTTATACAATCCCCTTACCCCTTTGACCTCGTGAAGAATCAACGGAGTTCTACTTCAAAGTAAAGAGGATTTCACCACGCGTTTGAAGAATTGAAGCTACACCAACAGAGGACTCTCAAGACCCGAAGAACTCGAAGACCCTGAAGTGTTCGAATAATTATATGACCATTAGAAGTCCAATCCCCTTTTATGTACCCACGTTAGATACGATGATTTGTGAGCCGTCATTGGTGTGTGTTTTCCGACGGACACAACTAAAACCTATTCTCAAAAATATTGCTTATATTGTGTGTATCTCCCTCTCTCTTACCCGTCTCATCCCCGAAACCTCAACCCTACCAGATGGAGTATGAAGCTGGACTTGTAGTCTCCGGACCAATGACCCAGCTGGAAGCTGAGATATGGATTCAGAACATGAAGAACCACTTCGGGAGCAACTTGATCTCAAGAAAGTATGAAGTGGAACATGCTCTTCAGTACTTTACACAAAGTGCTGCAATCTGGTGGAAAATGCATTATGTCATACAAGGATTTAGTGGAGCAGAAACTTGGGACGAATTCATGAACACTCTGTTAAGATCCCGTCTTATTCAGAAGTGCTATGATAACCCGAAGAAGAAGACTTGTGCATGCAAGATCTGTGGAGAAATAGGATACACCCAGGAAGAACACAAGGATGGATGCACTCATTGTGAAGAAAATCACCCAGCTAAGGAATGCCCAAGTAGTCAGGTGACTTGTTTCTTGTGTGAAGGAACCACCCACTACCCAGCGGCATGTCACATTTACCCCAAGTATGCCTGAAACCCACAGACCCCGGGACTAACAAGGATCAAGTACTATCTTTTTGGAGAAGGAAACTTGTATCAGCAAACGTTTTCTTAGGAGCATACGACAACCTGAGAGTGGTGAAGAAACGATAGATGTTTTGTTCAGCTTGCAGAACCAATGGTTTATCCGAACTTCGTTCGTGGACAAGTGAAACTCTGCAACACTTGTGAGGATGCCCAAGTGTTAGTATACGAGATTCACTAAACATTATACATGATAATGATTTCAGTGCGACATGGCTTGGCCACCATCATGACTTACTCTTATCATTCTCTTGCTATTCGGAAAGGTAAATCTGAGAGACTTACCCATAGAAAGAGACGACGTTCTTTGAAGCTTTTGTTTAAGCCTTAGAATGGTATGATGAAAGCCCACGTACATGGCACTTGTTGTCACGCGTAGGAAATTTTACGGTGAGGATGAAACCAAGACCCCTTTCTCTGCAGGATAACCATAAATGGTAGACCACCATGAGAACCATCGATATGTTATTTAGAATTGACCACGAGACTGTCAGTTAAGAAGACCAAGTGACGGAAGAAGCTTATATCAACGGGAGAGCGTCACCAAAGGATTTAATATGAAGACTGTGCGATGTCAGTTGCCAAAAACCCCAGAGGATCGTTACAGCATTTTGAGGGACCGGTACCTCTCATTTTAAGTGTGGTAGCATCCCACCTTGCCGGAGATTGGATTGTTAGAAGACCCCCAAACCCTAACCTTTCTTTCTAGCCTCTTCGAATCTCGAGGACAAGATTCATTTTAAGTGTGGTAGTTTGTAACATCCCAAAATTATAAATTTTGGAATGTTAATATAATTATTAGATTGATTGTTTGTTTGTTTGCTGAGTGACTGAAACTTGTGTGAAATTTGAAACTTTTCGACACTTTCGAATGAGAGGGAATAAAATGACTTTCCCCTTCTCCGATGAATTCAAATTAAAGCTTTTAAAAGCAACGAGAGAAGATGACATGACTTCTTCAATTATACAAAATTTGAACGGAGATAATTGCGTTGAATTCTTTTGCTTTTCCATTTTTCCATCGTGCCAGGAATGTCCGGAGAAAACTCTCTTGCACGCAAGAGAGAGAGAGCGGAGGAAAATGACACTCCAAAACTACGAGCAATTTATTGGAGTGGACATAATATGACTTCTCCCGTGTGAGTTAAAGTCACCTATTTGGATTTGCAAATTTTCTAAACTCCGAAGTATTTTTTTGTTCAGTTTTTCAATTGAGTTGTGTGACCTATTGCATAAAACTCTTTTTTCGAAAGTTTTGCATTAGGTGGAACTAGGGTTCCTATATATATTATATATATATAATAGTTGTATATATTTCTGTTTTGTTTTTCTCCTAAGTATTCTAGTGTATATATATATATTAGTACATACTATTTTTTCTAGTATTTGTTAGCTAGGAAATATTTTTATTGTTTTTTTTGTTTTTGCTGCGGTTTGTTCTTTGTTTTCAAAAAAAAAAAGGAATCAACCTACGAGGCCGAGCCAAAGGGGCTCAGCCCAGCCGCCCCCAGGAGCCCCATGCACGTACCCGAGGCATGCAAGCCATGCACGCATGCACAGACCCCCCCAACCGCCCCTTCTCTCTCCCCGTTCTTTCCTCTCTTTCCTTCCTCTCTCTCTTCTCTCTTCTCCTCCCTCCTTTTCCTTTTCTCTCACCCGAGACCGAGCTCTCCTTCTCCCGTGATTTCTTTCCCCAGTTCCCTCTCCTCCTTCCTTCTCCCACCCGAGCCTCTCCTCCCTTATTCTCACCTGCCTTGCCTTTTTTTCTCCTGCCCAAGCCCAACGCGATCTTCTCCTCCCTCCCTTTCTTTTCTCTACCCAGGAACCGAGCTCTCCTCTCTCCCTCGCGATTCCCATCCCGCGAGCTCCCTCCCCTTCCATAGCCACCCCACCGCAAGGGCTATATAAACCCCCCCTTCCCACCGCCACCCCTCCCCAACCCTAGCCACCACCGCCACCTCACCCCGCCGCCGCCCTAGCCGCCGCCGCGAGCAGCAGAAGCAGCCCGAAGGCTGTACCTTCGGCCTCGCCAGGAGGAGCTCCCCCGAGCTCTCCCTCTCCACCGCCGCCTCCCCCGCGGAGGAGGAACCACTCCCCCGACGTCTCCACCGCCGGAGCTACTCCCTCCTTCCCCGCCGGCCAACACTCCTCTCGCCGGTGCAACACCTCCAGCAGCAGGTAGCTACCTCCCTCTCTCTCTATATATGCATGCAACCCGTCCTAGCCATTAGATCCCATGCAATCCCATGCCATGGCTAGGATTAGAACACCAGTAACCCCTCGGTTATTCTCAAAAAACCAGTGGGTTTTATTTTTCACTTAGGAATTCACCAGCACCTTTCCTAGCCTTAGGCCGTTTGCCCGAAGTCACGAAACAAACAGCCACTACAACCAGTAGCAACTTGCCACGTGTGCCTCTCATTAGCACTAGCAGTTTTGTAACTTTCTGTGCAGATTTCAAAAACAGAAACTTTCAATCTTGTTTTGATCACAACGTTTTATCCCTACGTCCAATGACATTGATTCCTTTTACAGTAGCTCACAAATTTCCTGTAGTTTCTAAAAATATATAATTTGTCTGTGTTTGAAATTTTGAAATATAAGTTAGAGCAGATTTAGTTTAAACACTGTTTTGCCTATTCCAGTAGTTTGAGAAATGATATTGAGTTGATTCTTTTTGCTACTGTTTTCTATTGATAAAATCGTACTGTGGTAGAATTTGTCAGAATTTGTGTAGTATTGTCACTGGTGTTTTCAACAGAAACAAGTTTCTGCCTACCGGCGCGCGATAAATTCTTTTGCGTAGTCTTTTGCAAATCATTGCATCTGATGTTATTTTTACTTGTGGCATGATTGAATTGCTTATGGTGTGCTTTGTGTTTGTATCGGTAGATCATCCGGAGTGCGAAGCGTGTTACTTAGAGACGCTCGAGCAGGACAACTATCATCAAGGCAAGTCATCTTTGATCATGTTATTTTTACCTATGTTTTCAATGCATAGTAAATCACCTTCTTTGCCCAATTTGCATGCTGCCTAGGTACTTGGAAACTTTAGTCATAGGTGTAGTATCATGTGGTAGGAACACCAACACCTCGATACTTGGCCCCGGGACGACAATGTTATATGTGCTATGCTCTAGTA
This sequence comes from Hordeum vulgare subsp. vulgare, assembly GCF_904849725.1. Taxonomy (NCBI): domain Eukaryota; kingdom Viridiplantae; phylum Streptophyta; class Magnoliopsida; order Poales; family Poaceae; genus Hordeum; species Hordeum vulgare. Next base: position 285,067,003 of record NC_058521.1, on the reverse strand, counting down.
GACGGGTTATCGGTTGAGGGTATTCCACCAGTGATGCGAGGTTGATATAATAATCAAGACCGGACTAAGACAAGATTTTCAAGACCTCGGACGCAATGCAACTCTGGGTGAAGGACGGTTGATCGGCTCCCTGGAAAACCCAGTGGATGCCCGGGATGCTGGAGAGGCCATGTCATCCTGCGGAAAGCTTCACCCAGGCTCAAAGGGACGGACGGAGACTTCAAGACTCAAGGCTTACCTGCACAGCCACAAGTCATTATGGGCTCTGGCTTGGTTGGACAACGCGACGACTCTGGACAGGCGGTGCTAGCAGATGTAGACGAACGGTAGGAATGGATGGGCACCGACAGGGATTCATAGTGACCCGTTGAAAGACCATGTTTTGATCATCCGGTCTTCAAACACCTTGAAGTGCGAGGACATACACGGAGGCGATCAAATCTTGTGGGGAACATGTGCAAAACTTTGCAGAGTACTCAAACCTAATAGATTAGCCATGTCCACGGTCATGGACAACTTGAGCCAAAGGAACTGAAGTTATCTGGATTTCTCAACACCTTTAAATATATTTTGATGAGGGTAATTATTGACAACTCGGGTACGAGAACTGGTTGGCGGAACCATTTCGTTAACAACCAAGAAAGTAGTAACATTTCGCTTTTAGCCCTCTCTTGTTGTAGGAGAAAAATTTGCTTTACGCTAAAACTTACAACCCCACCTGCCATATATGCATATAGTATAGATGACATTTTACCCCTCTCTTATGTGACTTGTCGGCATATTCAATATGCTGACCTACACGACTGCAACGTCTTATGTTGCAGATATTTTTCTTCGACGAGTAAGAGTACGATCCAGGGTTACGGTCTACACTCAACTTGCCGGTGGTGTTTATTGGGACTCCACTCCCTTGACCACTTCCGCTGAGATAATTAAGGTATATATCAGTTTTACGCTATTTACATGTGATTGCACTTTGATATATACATTGATGTACTGTGTGTGCCAGCATACTGATCCAGGGATGGCACAGAAACACACAGGCTTGACTCGTCTTGAGTCGGGTCGCTACAGAGATGGTATCAGATCACATGTTGACTGTAGGACGTGACCCTAGAAACTGGAAACTTCTTAGGATAGGATCTCTCAATAATCTTATTTTCGAGAACACCTTTCACTTCTCATCTATTTTGATTTCATCAAATATTCTCTCTCACCTCAAATAGTTATACAATCCCCTTACCCCTTTGACCTCATGAAGAATCAACAGAGTTCTACTTCAAAGTAAAGAGGATTTCACCACGCGTTTGAAGAATTGAAGCTACACAAACAGAGGACTCTCATGACCCGAAGAACTCAAAGACCCTGAAGTGTTCGAATAATTATATGACCATTAGAAGTCCAATCCCCTTTTATGTACCCACGTTAGATACGATGATTTGTGAGCCGTCATTGGTGTGTGTTTTCCGACGGACACAACTAAAACCTATTCTCAAAAATATTGCTTGTATTGTGTGTATCTCCCTCTCTCTTACCCGTCTCATCCCCAAAACCTCAACCCTACCAGATGGAGTATGAAGCTGGACTTGTAGTCTCTGGACCAATGACCCAGCTGGAAGCTGAGATATGGATTCAGAACATGAAGAACCACTTCGGGAGCAACTTGATCTCAAGGAAGTATGAAGTGGAACACGCTCTTCAGTACTTTACACAAAGTGCTGTAATCTGGTGGAAAATGCATCATGCCATACAAGGATTTAGTGGAGCAGAAACTTGGGACGAATTCAAGAACACTCTGTTAAGATCCCGTCTTATTCAGAAGTGCTATGATAACCCGAAGAAGAAGACTTGTGCATGCAAGATCTATGGAGAAATAGGACACACCCAGGAAGAACACAAGGATGGATGCACTCATTGTGAAGAAAATCACCCAGCTAAGGAATGCCCAAGTAGTCAGGTGACTTGTTTCTTGTGTGAAAGAACCACCCACTACACACCGGCGTGTCACATTTACCCCAAGTATGCCCGAAACCCACTGACCCCGGGACTAACAAGGATCAAGTACTATCTTTTTGGAGAAGGAAACTTGTATCAGCAAACGTTTTCTTAGGAGGATACGACAACCTGAGAGTGGTGAAGAAACGATAGATGTTTTGTTCAGCTTGCAGAACCAATGGTTTATTCGAACTTCGTTCGTGGACAAGAGAAACTCTGCAACGCTTGTGAGGATGCCCAAGTGTTAGTATACGAGATTCACTACACCTTATACATGGTAATGACTTCAGTGCGACATGGCTTGGCCACCATGATGACTTACTCTTATCATTCTCTTGCTATTCGGAAAGGTAAATCTGAGAGACTTACCCATAGAGAGAGACGACGTTCTTTGAAGCTTTTGTTTAAGCCTTAGAACGGTATGATGAAAGCCCATGTACATGGCACTTGTTGTCACGCGTAGGAAATTTTACGGTGAGGGTTAAACCAAGACCCCTTTCTCTGCAGGATAACCACAAATGGTAGACCACCATGAGAACCATCGATATGTTATTTAGAATTGACCACGAGACTGTCAGTTAAGAAGACCCAGTGACGGAAGAAGCTTATATCAACGGGAGAGCGTCATTAAAGGATTTAATATGAAGACTGTGCGATGTCAGTTGCCAAAAACCCCAGAGGATCGTTACAGCATCTTGAGGGTCCCGTACCTCTCATTTTAAGTGTGGTAGCATCCCACCTTGCCGGAGCTTGGATTGTTAGAAGACCCCCAAACCCAAACCTTTCTTTCTAGCCTCTTCGAATCTCGAGGACGAGATTCGTTTTAAGTGTGGTAGTTTGTAACATCCCAAAATTATAAATTTTGGAATGTTAATATAATTATTAGATTGATTGTTTGTTTGTTTGCTGAGTGACTGAAACTTGTGTGAAATTTGAAACTTTTCGAAACTTTCGAATGAGAGGGAATAAAATGACTTTCCCCTTCTCCGATGAATTCAAATTAAAGATTTTAAAAGCAACGGGATAAGATGACATGACTTCTTCAATTATACAGAATTTGAACGGAGATAATTGCGTTGAATTCTTTTGCTTTTCCATTTTTCCATCGCGCGAGAAATGTCCGGAGAAAACTCTCTTGCACGCAAGAGAGAGAGCGGAGGAAAATGACACTCCAAAACTGCGGGCAATTTATTGGAGTGGAGATAATATGACTTCTCCCCTGTGAGTTAAAGTCACCAATTTGGTTTTGCAAATTTTCTAAACACCAAAGTATTATTTTGTTGAGTTTTTCAATCGAGTTGTGTGACCTATTGCATAAAACTCTTTTTTTGAAAGTTTTGCATTAGGTGGAACTAGGGTTCCTATATATATTATATATATATATTAGTTGTATATAGTTCTGTTTTGTTTTTCTCCTAAGTATTCTAGTGTATATATATATATTAGTACATACTATTTTTTTCTAGTATTTGTTAGCTAGGAAATATTTTTTATTGTTTTTTTATTTTTGCTGCTGTTTGTTCTTTGTTTTCAAAAAAAAAGGAATCAACCTGCCAGGCCGAGCCAAAGGGGCTCAGCCCAGCCGCCCCGAGGAGCCCCATGCACGTACCCGAGGCATGCAAGCCATGCACGCATGCACAAACCCCCCAACCGCCCCTTCTCTCTCCCCGTTCTTTCCTCTCTTTCCTTCCTCTCTCTCTTCTCTCTTCTCCTCCCTCCTTTTCCTTTTCTCTCACCCAAGAACGAGCTCTCCTTCTCCCGTGATTTCTTTCCCCAGTTCCCTCTTCTCCTTCCTTCTCCCACCCGAGCCTCTCCTCCCTCATTCTCTCCTGCCTTGCCTTTTTTTTCTCCAGCCCAAGCCCCACGCGATGTTCTGCTCCCTCCCTTTCTTTTCTCTGCCCAGGAACCGA
>NC_058521.1:285040598-285045598 GCF_904849725.1 Hordeum vulgare subsp. vulgare | reverse complement strand
GTTGTCGTTGTTGTTATTGTTGTTGTTGTTGTTGTTGTTGTTGTTATTGTTGTTGTTATTGTTGTTGTTGTGGCTGTTGTCATCGTCTTCGTGGTGGTGGTGGTGGTCATCGTTGTCGTCCTCATCGTCGTCTTTGTCGGCGTCGTCGTCATTGTGGTTGTTGTTTTTGTTGTTGTTGTTGTTGTCGTCGTCGTCGTCGTCTTTGTCGGCGTCGTCGCCGTTATCGTGTTTGTTGTTGTTGTTGTTGTTGTCGTCGTTCTTGTCTCTGTTGTCGTTGTGGTTATTGTTGTCTCTGTTCTCATTGTTGTCTATGTTCTCGTTGTGGTTGTTGTTGTGGTTGTTATTGTCTCTGTTCTCGTTGTGGTTGTGGTTGTTGTTGTCGTTGTTCTCATCGTTGTTGTTGTTGTCGTCGTTGTTGTCATCCTTGTTGTTGTTGTTGTCGCTGTTGTTGTTGTTGTCGATGTGGTAGTCATCGTTCTTGTTGTCGTTGTTGTTGTTGTTGTTGTTGTCGTAGTTGTCGTTGTTGTCGTTTTTCTCGTCAGTTTCGTTGTTGTCTCCGTTGTTGTCGTCGCTGTCATTGTTGTTGTTGTTGTTATTGTTGTTGTTGTTGTTGCTGTTTTGGTTGTTTGTTATGGTTGTTGTTGTCGCAGTTGTTGTTAGTTATGGTTGTTGTTGTTGTTGTTGTTGTCGTCGTCGTCTTCCTTGTTGTTGTTGTTGTTGTTGTTGTTGTTGTCGCTGTTGTCGTTAATGTTAATGTAGTCATTGTTGTTGTTGTTATCATTCTTCTCGTTGTTCTTGTCATTGTCGTTGTTGTCATCGTTGTCGTCGTCGCCCTTGTGGTTGTTGTTGTTATCGTAGTGGTCGTCGTCGTCATCGATGTCGTCATCATCCTCGTCATAGTCGTCATCATCATCGACGTCGTTATCGTCGTCTTCGTTGTTTTTGTTGTTGTTCTTGTGTTTGTTATTATTATTGTCGTTGTAGTTGTTGTCGTTGTTGTTCTTGTTATCCTTGATGTCGATGTTTTTGTTGTTGTTGCTATTGTCATTGTCTTTGTTGTTTTTGTTGCCGTTAGTGTCGTTGTTCTTGTCATTGTCGTTGTTGTCGTCATTGTCCTGGTCGTCATCGTCTTTCTTCTTGTTGTTGTTGTTGTTGTTGTTGTTGTTGTTGTTGTTGTTGTTGTTGTCGTTGTCGTTGTTGTTGTTGTTGTTGTTTTTGTCGTTGTCGTCGTCGTCGTCGCCTTCGTGGTTTTTGTTGTTGTTGTTGTTGTCGTTGTTGCCATCGTTGTCGTTGTTGTTGTTGTTGTTATCGTTGTTCTCGTCATTGCCGTTATTGTCGTCTTTTTCGTTCAGGGCGTCGTCCTTGTAATTGTTGTTGTTATTGTTATTGTTGTTGTTGTTCTTCTTCTTCTTCTTCTTCTTCTTCTTCTTCTTCTTCTTCTTCTTCTTCTTCTTCTTGTTTGTTGTTGTTATTGTTGTTCTTGTCGTCGTTGTCGTTATCGTCGTCTTCGTTATTGTTGTTGTAGTTGTTATTGTTGTTGTTGTTGTTTTTGTTCTTGTTGTTCTTGTTGTTGTTGTTGCTGCTGCCATTTTTGTCGTCGTCGTTGTGGTTGTTGTTGTTGTAGTAGTAGTTGTTGTTGTTGTTGTGTAACATCCAAATTTTGGAATGTTAGAATAATTATTAGATTGTTTGTTTGTTTGCTTGAGTGATTGAAACTTGAGTGAAATTTGAAACGTTTCAAAACTTTTGAATGAGAGGGAATAAAATGAATTTCCCCATCTCCGATGGATTCAAATTCAATCTTTTAAAAGCAATGAGAGAAGATGACATGACTTCTTCAACTATAAAGAATTTGAATGGAGTTTGCATTTGAATTCTTTCAAAAAAAAATTTCTTTTGCTCTTCTATATTTTTCTTCCCCGAGAAAATGCCCCGACAAAATTCTTGCACGCAAGAAAAAGCGGAGGAAAATGACCCTCCAAAATGTGAGGCATTTCTAAAATATTTTGAGCCAAGAAGAACCAAGTTTTATGGAGAAATTAATTGCCAAAAAGAAAATAAAGCCTTAGGTATTTTTGTGAAAAAAACATTTTTTTTGAAGTATTTATTTTGGTAGTGGAAAATTGCCCATCTTTTTGGATTTATTTTTCTGAAAATTTTAATATATTATACCCCTATATTCCGAGGAATATTCCATTTACTTTTAATAGTTTTCATACCTGTTTTAATAAATATGGAAAGAGATCTTTATTTAAGGAAAGTCCTTGGGCCATATTAGGAACGTCATCTGGCCCATATCCCCACCTTCTTCTTCCTCTCGTCACTTGCCTTCTGTAGCCATAGCAGAAGCTTCCCAGGAAGCTTCCCCTCCGGGATTCGCGAGCTATACCCCCTCCCGGCGCCTCCCATCACCACTATAAGAACGCCCGTCTCTCCTCTTTCCGTTCCCCTAGAGAAATCCTCGTTTCCCCGCCCGTAGCCTCGGCGCCACCATCGACATCTTCTGTGTCGACCGGAGCTCGGCAGGAGCTTAACCACGTCGCCCCCCTCCAGGAGCTCCCTGCCTCGCCCAGTGCCTTCCCCTACCCCCTACCACGCCACCTCCAACACCCGTGGTACCCACAACACCCCCCTGCACCCCTCCCCATTCCCACGAGGTCCCTGCCAGGAACACCATCGCCAGGAACTTCCTGCCTCTCCCCATCGCCCCCATGTGCCCCCCTTCCCCAAGCGACCCCTCCTCCATCGAACCCTCCCCACGCCGGAGCCGCCCTTCCCCACCCTCGCCGGCACCCCCCCTCGCTGGAGAAGCCCCTCCACGCCACCGTATTCCCTGCCGTCGCTGCAAGCCAGGAGCGCAGGTAACTCCCTCTCCTTTCTTTTTTTTCTTTCTATTCCTTGCACCGTTAGATCTAGATCCCACGGTGTAGATTAGAAGGAACTTACCCCTTTGGTTTTCTAAAAAGAACCGGTCAACCTGTTAAGTTAACCGAAATATTTTACTTATATAGCGGCCATTTGCTAGTTAAGCTGTAGCAGTGAACGGTTTTCATCAAATCAGATCGTGCCATGTCATCGGTTCTCTTTTCTATTTTAATTCTGAAACAGAGAGAGTTTCAATTTTCTTTTGCTCATAACTTTTGATCCACGACTCCAATGAAGTTGATTCTTTTTCCATTAGACCACAATTTTTCTATAGTTTTAAAAAACATATAATTTGTCTATGTTTGAAATTTTCAAATTTGAATTAGATCAAATTTTTAAAAACCTATAATTTTTCTGTAGTTTTTAAAAACATATAATTTTCAAGTTTATACCTTGTTTTGCTTAGTCCAGGAGTTTAAAAATAGCTTTTAATTTGATTCTTTTTTCTACTGATCACTAGTGATCTTAGTTATCAGTGGTAAAAATTGCAGAATTATTTAGGTATTGTAGCTCATTGTTTCTTGTGAAACAATTTCTGTTTCACCTCTTTTAGGATTATGGCTATTTCCTTTTCTATAATTGTTTTTAAATCATTTTCTTTCATATTTCAGAAAGATTATGTTTAGTTTCTGTTAGTTAACAGTAGGTTGAAACAAGTTTTGATTTTATTTGTATATGTTATCATGAAATCAATTCTAGTTCTCTAATAACATGCAATCGGTTTCTCCACTGTTTCAAATCCCGTTTGGAAATACTTTCAAAAGTTTTGTGAAATATACTTTATTTTATCTTAGTCAAATTTATATCTTAGTTCCCTGTTATTATTTTCCGTTGGACAAAAACTATTTAGTGTTTGATGTAGTAGAAGACTCCCTAGTCTTATTTGAAGTTTCCTTCGGATTCCTATTCGCTCCCTCTTTTGTTTTGATTGCTAGAATGATTGCTAGTATGAGTGCTTATGTGAATGATATGTTTGTTATATAGATTTCATCGAAGAGTGACGAGTAGTCTATCAAGTTATTTCTCGAGAAATTCTTCTTCGTCAACATCACCAAGCAAGTCATTTGATCATGTATCACCTATGTTTTATGCATCGTAGTTCTACCATCCTATGCCCAATTGCATGCTGAGTAGGTACTTGGAAATTATGGGTACATATTGTAGTATCATGTGGTAGGCACCCAACAACCCCGTTACTTGGCCCGGGACGACAAATTTCATATTGCTATGCTTGAGTAGACGGGATTCTGGTTGAGAGTTTACCACGAGTGATGCGAGAATAATTTAATAACCAAGACCGGTTAAGTCAAGACTTTTCAAGACCTCGTGATGCAATGCAACTCTGAGGGAAGGACGGTTGATCGGCTCGCTCGAGAAACCAGTGGATGACCCGGGATGCTGGAGACGGCCATGACATCCTGCGGAAAGCTTCACCCAGGCTCAAAGAGACGGATGGATATTTTCAAGACCCAAGGCTTACCTGCACAGCCACAAGTCATTATGGGCTCTGGCTTGGTTGGACAACGCGGCGACTCTGGACAGGCGGTGCTAGCAGATGTAGAAGAACGGTAGGAATGGATGGGCACCGAGAGGGACTCAGAGGGACCCGTTGAAAGACCATGTTTTGATCATCCGGTCTTCAAACACCCTGAAGTGCGAGGACATACACTAAGGCGATCAATTCTTGTGGGGAACGTGTGCAAAACTCTGCAGAGTACTCAAACCTAATCGATTAGCCGTGTCCACGGTCATGGACCACTTGAGCCAAAGGAACTGAAGTTATCTGAAATTCTCAACACAAATAATAATATTGATGTGGGAATTATTGACAACTCGGGTACGAGAATTGGTTGGCGGAACCATCTCGTTAACAACAAACAACGTAGTAACATTTTGCTTTTAAGCCTCTCTTGATGTAGGAGAAAACTTGCTTTTCGCTAAAAACATATAGCCCCACGTGCCATATATGCATATAGTATAGAAGACATTTTATCCCCTCTCATATGTGACTTGCCGGCATATTCAATATGCTGACCTACACGGCTGCAACGTCTCATGTTGTAGATATTTTTCTT
>NC_058521.1:285023098-285035598 GCF_904849725.1 Hordeum vulgare subsp. vulgare | reverse complement strand
CACGACTCGCGGTATATCACATATACCCGAGGTAAGTACCCGATCATCATCTTTCCCCAAACGATACTAGACAAAGAGGTCCACTCGATTGGTACCCAGCCCACATGTTGTACGTCTTACGAGCACCGACTCTGGATAGTATCAACCATGCGGGGACCAACGGTGTGCCTGGAACTCATAATAATGGCATAGTCGTCCTACCTGGCAGGACCGCATCACGAGAGTGACGACAATCACTCCCGCCACTAGTAATGTGGCTCTTTGCTAGCACCGACCAAAGTAATCAACAAAGCCCCGTCCCATAAAGAGGTATCATGGTCGTACTGGTAAGGTTGGGACGGTCGACACATCATAAATCTAATGCCCTTTTCGAAACCATACTCACACAAAAACACCGGTGCGTCAGTTCACCAAAAGTGATCACCAACTCATCATCACCCTCGGGCATTAGTGGCACCCGACGGGGTTTTCATAAACTCTTTGATTTAACTCATCATCATGCTCATGATAATATGCTCTATCATTACTTGTCAACATGGTATTAGCATGACCCTCGAGGGGTAGGGTCAAGCTCAATGCAATGGTCCTATAACTCTACTAGTCAGCATGACAGTAGCATGATTGTAACATCCCAATTTTCGTAAATTCGGATGTTAATAGATCATTCATTTGCATCCCACATTTTATGCATCATTGCGTTCCTCTGAAATTTTTTATCGTTATGTGAGTGCGGGCAATTTATCGGAGTGGAGACAATATGACTTCTCCCCTGTGAGTTAAAGTCACCATTTTGGTTTTGCAAATTTTCTAAACTCCGTAGTATTTTTTTGTTGTTGTTGAGTTTTTCGATTGAGTTGTGTGACCTATTGCATAAAACTTTTTTTTAAAAGTTCCATTAGGTGGAACTAGGATTCCTATATATATTATATATATATATTAGTTGTATATGTTATTTTGTTTTCTCCTAAGTTCTAGTGCATATATGTATATTAGTTCCTACTTTTTGTTAGCTAGGAATATTATATCTTTTTTTACTGTTTTGGTTTTCTTTCTTTTCTTTTTTGCTGCTGTTAGTTTGTTTAAAAAAAAATAGAACTGCCAGGCCGAGCCACAAGGGCTCAGCCCAGCCCCCATGCATGCACGCATGCAATTTCCATGCATGCACTCCCTCCCCACGTTCTCCCCCTCCCTTTCCTTATTTCTCTCCTTCCTTCTTTCTCTCCCTCCTTTTCCTTTTACTCCCCACGTTCACCTCTCCCTCTCTTTCCTATTTTCTCTCCCATGATCTCCATCCCAAAGTTCTCCCTCTCCTTCCTTCTACTCCCCTCCCCTAAGCCTTTTATAAACCCCCACCCCCCACCGTCACCTCTCCCCAACCCTAGCCGCCGTCTCTCCACCGCCGCCTCCATAAGCCGCCGCCGGCGCCTCACCCCACCGCCGCCCTAGCCGCCGCCGCGAGCAGCGGCAGCAGCCCGAAAGCTGCTGCACCTCGGCCTCGCCGCGGAGGAGGAGCCCTCCCCGAACTCTCTCTCCACCGCCGCCTCTTCCCCGCGGAGGAGCAACCTCACCGCCGCCGCCCGACGCCCCACCGCCCGGAGCTACTCCCTCCTTCCTCGCCGGCCATCTCCTTTCTTGCCGGTGCAACACCTCCAGCAGCAGGTAGCAACCTCTCTCTCTCTATTTCATGCACTCTATCTCAGCCATTAGAAGCTTGCCACGTGTGCCTCTCATTAGCACTAGCAGTTTCGTAATTTCTGTCCAGATTGCGAAAACAGAAACTTGCAATCTTGTTTTGATCACAACTTTTTATCCCGACGTCCAATGACATTGATTATTTTTCCAGTAGCTCACGAATTTCCTGTAGTTTTTAAAAATATATAATTTTTTTGTGTTTGGAATTTGTAAATATAAGTTAGAGCAGATTTAGTTTAAACACTGTTTTGCCTATTCCAGGAGTTTTAAAAATGATATTGAGTTGATTCTTTTTGCTACTGTTTTCTAGTGATAAAACCTTACTGTGGTAGAATGTTCAGAATTTTCCAAGTATTGTTACTAGTGTTTTCAATAGAAACAAGTTTCTGTCCTACCGACGCACGATAAAATTATTTTGCGTAGTCGTTTGCCAATCATTGCATGTGATGTTATTTTTTATCGTGGCATGATTGAATTGCTTATGGTGTGCTTTGTGCTTGTATCGGTAGATCATCGGGAGTGCGAAGCGTGTTACTTAGAGACGCTCGAGCAGGACAACTATCATCAAGGCAAGTCATCTTTGATCATGTTATTTTTACCTATGTTTTAAATGCATAGTAGATCACCTTCTTTGCCCTATTTGCATGCTGCCTAGGTACTTGGAAACTTTAGTCATAGGTGTAGTATCTTGTGGTAGGAACGCCAACACCCCGATACTTGGCCCCGGGACGACAAAGTTATACATGCTATGCTCTAGTAGACGGGTTATCGGTTGAGTGTATTCCACGAGTGATGCGAGGTTGATATAATAACCAAGACCGGACTAAGAAAAGATTTTCAAGACCTCGGACGCAATACAACACTGGGTGAAGGACGGTTGATCGGCTCCCTGGAGAACCCAGTGGATGCCTGGGATGCTGGAGAGGCCATGTCATCCTGCGGAAAGCTTCACCCAGGCTCGAAGAGACGGACGGAGACTTCAAGACTCAAGGCTTACCTGCACAGCCACAAGTCATTATGGGCTCTGGCTTGGTTGGACAACACGGCGACTCTGGACAGGCGGTGCTAGCAGATGTAGACGAATGGTAGGAATGGATGAGCACCGACAGGGATTCAGAGGGACCCGTTGAAAGACCATGTTTTGATCATCCGGTCTTCAAACACCCTGAAGTGCGAGGACAAAACCGGAGGCGATCAAATCTTGTGGGGAACGTGTGCAAAACTCTGCAGAGTACCCAACCTAATCGATTAGCCGTGTCCACGGTCATGGACAACTTGAGCAGAAGGCATTGAATTTCCCCTGAACTCTCGACACAACTTAATAATGATGTGGGTGTTAACAACTATTCGGGTACGAGAACTGGTTGGCGGAACCATCTCGTTAACAACAAACATTGTAGTAATATTTTTGCTTTCAACCCCTTTTGTTGTAGGAGAAAACTGGCTTTATGCAAAACTTAGCTCCACCGGCCAAATGTGCATGTAGAGATAGTTGATTATTATTTTACCCCCCCCCCTCTCTTGATGATTTGCCAGCATATTCAATATGCTGACCTACACGGCTGCAACGTATCATGTTGCAGAGTACTTTTCCGACCAGGAGTGAGGCTACGTTCTACGCTCAGCGACATGCCCTTGGAGTCGGATGGACTCATCTACCTGATGCTTCCGCTTAGTCTTCGTTAGATAATCTCATGAGTTGGCCTTCAGCCACTTTATGGTACTCCGTTATTGTAATAAAGTACTCTTTATGAGATTTCGATTAATAAAGCTGTGTGATTGCACTCTTGAATATGTACATTATGTACTGTGTGTGTACCAGCATGATCTTGGGATGGTACAGAAACACCAGAGGCTTGACTCGTTGAGTCGGGTCGTTACAGAAATGGTATTCAGAGCACACGCTGACCTTAGGACGTAACCTCTAGGATTGGAAAAGCCTTAGGAAGAAAACTATTTTCTCTTATATCTTCTATTTCCCCCTCTGATCATTTCTGACTTCTCTCCGATTTTCCAATGTTTAGATGGCCACCTTCGTCCCTGTTAAGTTCACGGAGTTTTGCCAGCCCGACACCACTATGCCGTTCGGAAAAGAGCTGGTGCAGATCACCAAAGACTTGAGGATTGCTGTGCCGACGATCATGGGGAAGCCAGCTTCGTCTTACCCGGAGGATTCACGCTACAGGATCGAGGTGCATATCCCCGGAAGGACATTCGAGCCGCGCACTGAGCCGATGGATTTCAAGTTCATCGCACCCAGCTGGATTCTCGGAAGGGACATGGCGATCCATTGTGCACTCGGACGTATCAAGGATGAATACAAAGGCTGCCCTATGTCTCCAGACCTATTCGCTGTATCCCGGAGAAATGAAGACGGAGACATCATCTCAAGCAAGACCAATGACGCTCTCTTGTCTTATGCCCAGACCTTGGAGAAGCACAGCGGAACTCTGGAGTATCACGCACTCAAGGACTCCAGGAAGATTAAGCAACTATCGCTCCGCGAGCTTGAGCTTGAAGATGCAGCCCGGGAAGCCCAATACGAACATGAGCTGGAAGTGAAGGACTTTCTGGAGCGGATCGAGAAGCTGAAGACTCGAGTTGCATACCTCGAGGAGGAACTGGCTTTATGCAAAACTTAGCTCCACCGGCCAAATGTGCTTGTAGAGATAGTTGATTATTATTTTACCCCCCCTCTCTTGATGATTTGCCAAGATATTCAATATGCTGACCTACACGGCTGCAACGTATCATGTTGCAGAGTACTTTTCCGACCAGGAGTGAGGCTACGTTCTACGCTCAGCGACATGCCCTTGGAGTCGGCTGGACTCATCTACCTGATGCTTCCGCTTAGTCTTCGTTAGATAATCTCATGAGTTGGCCTTCAGCCACTTTATGGTACTCCGTTATTCTAATAAAGTACTCTTTATGAGATTTCGATTAATAAAGCTGTGTGATTGCACTCTTGAATATATACATTATGTACTGTGTGTGTACCAGCATGATCTTGGGATGGTACTGAAACACCAGAGGCTTGTCTCGTTGAGTCGGGTCGTTACAATGATCCTCATAGATGGTAGGGTCGAGCTCATCATGCTTGTGCTCTGAGGAGCCATATGTATAACATCACCATCGTGCAAGTGCTTCGAAGAAGCCTTCGGTACCATCACATCAATGATGAACCGGCACTGTGATCTCATGCAACGGAAAAGTACTTGCTATTCTAGCATGCATCAATGTATGTGCTCAAGTCATGGTCAAAGGCGTGCTTGCCTTGCTCACGTAAGTCCTCGGGGTCTTCGAGGTCTTCCGCTCTATCCCCGAATACTCCGTCTACCGTCAACTAACGTCGGAAATAACCATAGTAAGCCACACATCCAACAGAATAAAAGTGTTCTATAAATAGAAGTTCTATTTATTTTGGACCTCTTTGGTCATAAGAAAATTACCTGAAGCTTGATATAGGATATTTGGGTCATCAAGGATTTTGAATGGATGGAAAGAGCAATAGGTAATCATTGTAGAAGACAATAGAAATCATTCTATTAAAAATGAGTGCAGGCACCCATTTAACAGAGAATGATTTTAGAAATTTTTAGGAAGTGGTTTCACCGGATTTGGAGATGGTATGAATATTCTAGAGATTTTAAAATGAGGAATAAATAGCAATAGGAACTATTTATTCACACAAAAATAGCAATAGAAATTTTTAGGAAGTAAGTCACACAAAAATGTTGACCATGGTTCTAAAAATAGAGAAGGATTTTAGAAGTCTCTGGAAGTTTGAATCACTCCATTTGGAGTTGATTTGAATCTGCTAGGAATTTTCAAAGGTGGGATATTTTATATCCAGATTGGGATTTTAAATAAAACACCATAGAAAGTTGGGAGGTAAAAATGTGCAAAGCACTTATTTGGATAGGCCTGATTTTTAGGATCCTGCAGATATTTGAATCAATGGATTTGGAGTCAGAATGAAGTTATGGTGGAATTTGCAAGTTTAACCAATATGAAAAAGTGGGAAAAGACTCAGCTTATGGGGGCTATCTTGCGCACTGGGTGCCAGTTAGGCCTTCGGGCCAGCCAACTAGCTTGGCTTGGCCAGCCGAGCCACGCAGGAGGCGCCCTAGCGCGAAATGCGCCTTCCGCGCAGGGGGGCGACAAGGGTGGGGTCGCTGCCACTTAAGTGGTGCGGCCCACCTGGCGGCTGCACTTGCCGGCTAACGCATGGGGCCCCGCGGAGTTTTCTTCTACCTCCCTCGCTGGACACAGAGGGAGCACAGGAGCGGGAGCCGGCCGGCGCTGGGGCAATCTCCGGCGGCCGCAGCCACCGTAGGCTGTGCCCCGACCACCAGCAGGCTCGGGGGAGGTGGCCGCCCCCGTCCCCTTGCTTGGCGCCTGCATGGGAGGGCCGCAAGGGCGCTGGCGATGGAGGTTGCTGGGAGGCCGTCTACCCCCTGGCTTCGGTACCAGGAGCGAAAGGAGAGAGCAGGAGCGCTGGGAAGGAGTTGCGGTGGCCTGGGAGGTTGCCGGCAAGGTGGAAGGAGGTGGGGAAATGCTCTGGGCAGGCCAGCCCGAGCGGGGGCCGGAGCTCTACCCCGCGGCCATGAGGAGAGGAGGGAGCCTGAGAGGAGAGGGGGCACGAGGGGCTCCTTGGGAGGAGAGGAGGAGGGTCTTAGGGAGCCCGAGAGGCTCTGGAAAGAAGAGTTAAGGGGGAAGAGAGGGAGAGGGGGCTTAGGAGCTCTCTGGAGCTTTCGGTGCATGGCCGCCACGCACCCTAGGAGGAGCTTGGAGGCTAGCTGCTGGTGGGGAGCGGTTTGAACGGTCAAAAGCAAGGGCTGAGACATACTGGGACAAGCTACTTCGCCAAGAAACGGCCGGGAGGAGAGAAACTAGGTGCAGAGCACCCGTTTTGCAGGTCAGGGTGGTGGTCACCACGCCCACTCACGCCCACAGGTTTGCAATGGCCAGCAAAACCTATCCAGCATGCAAGGCATACATGCAGAAAGGTAACGCTGGAGTTTGGCAACTAGTGGAGTCGGTTTGAACTAGTTTTGGCAGCTGCCAAGTTTCTAACAACAAACTTAGAGCTGACAAAAATGGGTCTTAGGAGGGAAGCCTTGGGGAGATATTATGTCTGGCAGTGTTAACTATGCAAGAACTACAACACTGCCAAGTTTGAGCTCAAGAAGTGAAGGGTAGCTTGTACTTGTTGTACAAAGCTACTTTTCAGCCACAAATGAACTTGAGGAGGTGCTGCTCATTTTCCCCACATGAGCATGCCATATCTTGGTTCTAAATGAAGCCTTGGAATATAATGGATGCTCTGGAAAGAGTTGGGGGTGATAGCTTAAGCAGAATAATGGAAAGAAGGGTAAAACAGTGCTGCCAAGGGTGAAAATGAGAGAAACTTACAAAGGGCCCTTCCCCAATAATTGACCAGTGGCCATGGGAAAGTTACTGGAGGTAAAATATGACTAGGTGAGGCTGTGGTAGAAAGTTGAGCTAAAGGAATAAAGTGGTAGGGGCAAAAGAAGCCAAATTAGTGAGTGCACACAAGGTGTTTGAGCTATGGTTGGGCTACCAGATGAATTCCAATGGTTATAAAACTTAACAGGATCAAATAATAGATGAAAATAGGCTTGCACACCAAATTTGGGATTTGCTAGAGAAGTTTTCCAATGTAGACTTGAAAAACCCTAGAAAGGGGCAGAAATGGGTAGGGCATTATTTGAGCATAAATTTGTTGTTGTTGCTGTTGTCGTTGTTGTTCTTCTTCTTCTTGTTGTTGTTATTGTTGCTGCCACTTTTTCGTCGTTGTTGTTGTTGCTGTCGCTTTTGTCATCGTCGTCGTCGGCCTCGTTTTTGTTGTTGTTGTTATTGTTGTTGTTTTGGCTGTTGTTGTTGTTGTGGTTGTTGTCGTCGTCTTTGTGGTGATGGTGGTGGTGGTCGTCGTCGTCATCGTTGTCATCCTCGTCGTTGTTGTGGTCATCGTCGTCGTCGTCGTCGTTGTTGTTGTTGTTGTTGTTCTTGTGTTGTTGTTGTTGTTGTTGTTGTTGTTGTTGTAGTTGTTGTTGTTATTGTTGTTGTTGTGATTGTTGTTACTGTTGTCGTCATCATCGTCGTGTTTGTTGTTGTTGTTGTTGTTGTTGTTGTTGTTGTTGTTGTTGCTATCGTCGTTGTTGGCACTGTTGTTGTTGATGATGATGATGATGTTGGTGTTGTTGTTGTTGTTGTTGTTGTTGTTGTTGTTGTTGTTGTTTCTGTTGTTGTTGTTGTTGTTGTTGTTTCTGTTGTTGCTGTTGTTGTTGTTGTTGTTGTTGTTGTTGCAGTTGCTGTTGTTGTCGTCGCCGTCATGGTCTTCGTAGTAGTACTAGTAGTTGTTGTTGTTGTTCTTGTTGTTGTTGTTGTTGTTGTTGTTGTTGTTGTCGTCGTCGTCTTCGTTGTTGTTGTTGTCGTCGTCGTCGTCTTCGTTGTTGTTGTTGTTGTTGTTGTCGTTCTTGTCACTTTTGTCCTTAATGTCGTTGTTGTCATTGTTGTTCTTCTTGTTGTTAACGTTCTTCTCGTTGTTCTCGTCATTGTCGTCGTTGTCGTTGTTGTTGTCGTCGTCCTTATGGTTGTTGTTGTTGTTGTTGTTGTTGTTGTTGTTGTTGTTATAGTCTATGTCGTCGTCGTCATCGTCGTCATCATCATCATCATCGTCGTCGTCGTCGTCATCGTTATCCTCGTCTTTGTTGTTTTTGTTGGTATTGTTGTCGTTGATATCATTATTGTCGTTGTTGTCGTTGTTGTTGTTGTTGTCCTTGATGTCGCTGTTTTCGTTATTGTTGTTGTCATTGTTTTTGTTGCTTTTGTTGTCGTTTTTCTCGTTGTTCTTGTCATTGTCGTTGTTTTCGTCATTGCCGTTGTCGTCATCGTCCTCGTTGTTGTTGTTGTTGTTGTTGTTGTTGTTGTTGTTGTTGTTGCTGTTGTTGTCGTTGTTGTGTATGTTGTTGTTGTCGTCGTCATCATCCCCTTCGTTGTTTTTGTTGTTGTTGTTGTATTAGTTGTCATTGTTGTCATTGTTGTCGTCGTTGTTGTTGTTATCGTTGTTGTCGTTGTTCTCACCATTGTCGTTGTTGTCATCGTTGTCGTCGTCGTCGTCATTCTTGTCGTCGTCCTTGTAGTTGTTGTTGTTATGATTATTACTGTTTTGTTGTTGTTGTTGGTGGTGTTGTTGTTGTTGTTGGTGTTGTTGTTGTCGTCGTCGTCGTCATCGTCGTCTTCGTTGTGGTTGTTGTTGTTGTTGTTGTTGTCGTCGTCGTGGTCTTCGTTGTTGTTGTTGTTGTTGTTGTTGTTGTTGTTGTTGTTGTTGTGTTTGTTGTTGTTGATGTGGTTGTTGTTGTTGTCGTTGATGTCGTTGTAGTCGTTGTTGTCGCTGTTGTCGTCGTTGATGTTGTTGTTGTCGTTGTTGTTGTTGTTCTCGTCATTGTCGTCGTTGTCGTCGTCGTCGTCGTCGTCCTCGTTGTTGTTGTTGTTATTGTTGTTGATGTTGTTGTTCCTGTTGTTGTTGTCATTGCTGTCGTGATAGAGGCGAAGTTGTCCCTGTCTTTCGATGAGATCGTGGGTATCGTTTTGGTGGAGTAGACTTTGGTTATCCGAATACGAACGTGTGAGGACGTCGCGCCTTAGCAATCGCTAAACCAACTCCGAGAGGTTCGCTAAACCAACTCCGAGAGGTTATTGATAACATAGGAGCACGATCAACCTGACCGTGAATGTCTGTTTCCTGCATGCAAACGAAAAATAAGCAAGAAACCAAGATTGCAATCAAGATATTGCGTATATAAGAGGAAAGCTTTATTGATGAAGATGGGGTTATGTGATGCCTTTGTCTGGTCGTGGAACACAAACGAAGAACGCTAAGTTGCAGCTATGGAGAACTTGTAATCTAAACAAAACCCAAGTCTAAACGGTGCCCTAAGGGCTGTATATATGAGGGAATAGAGAGGAAATTTCGTGATCCTTGGAGGAGGGGTCCGAAAACAGACTTATACTCGGTTTCCCCACACATACAGACTCTAAATATAGCGTATATTATGGTATTTCAAAATTACATGGGCCTGGCCCAAAAATAAGGTGGCGCAACACCTATAATAGCCTATGGACGAAATTTATAAAGTGGTGTCTTGAATATTTCGTCCAAAGCCTTCATGCCCTCCTTATGGTGCCTTTAGAGTGCGAAAATCACCAGCGGAAGCTCCGTTGTTCTCTCCCGTGCATGCACCTTCTTCTCCATGCTTGATCCCGCTCCAGCGGATATCCTTCTTGTCCATGCTAGGTCCTTTATTCATGAGCACAACAAAATTATCTAACTTAGGCAGCATCATATGTTCATGAACATTAGAAGTATTCCCAAGAAACGAAAGTACCTGGTAATTCAATCGGCGTGCACGAGCTCTAGTAGCTGGTCCAGTATGTATAGCAGCTGGGGCTGCGGGTGTAACAATGGTGTCGATGTCCTCAGCATGTCGCTTTTCTCGTTGTTGTCACTCTTGTCGTCGTCGTTGTTGTTATTGTTGTTGTTCTCGTTGTTGTCGTCATCGTCGTCGTCGTCGTCGTCGTCGTTGTTATTGTTGTTCTTGTTATTGTTCTTGTTCTTGTTGTGGCTGTTGTTGTTGCTGTGACTGTCATCGTCGTTTTGGTTGTGATGGTGGTGGTGGTCGTTGTCATCGTTGTCGTCCTCGTCTTCGTTGTCTTCATCATCGTCGTCGTCGTCGTCATCGTCGTCGTCATTGTTGTTGTTGATGATGATGATGATGATGTTGTTGTTGTTGTCATCGTTGTGGTCGTCATCGTCATCATCATCGTCATCGTGTTCATTCTCGTCGTCGTCGTCCTCCTCATTGTTGTTGTTTTTCTTGTTGTGGTTGTTGTTGTTGTTGTTGTTATTGTTATTGTCGTTCTTGTTGTTGATGATGATGTTGTTGTTCTTGTTCTTGTTGTCGTCGTCATCACCTTCTTCGTTGTTGCTGTTGTTTTAGTCATCGTCGTCGTCGTCATCACCTTCTTCGTTGTTTTTTTGTTGTTCTTTTTGTTGTCATTGTCGTCGTCATCCTCGTCGTCGTTGTCGTTCTTGTTATTGTTGTTGTTGTTGTTGTTGTTGTTGTTGTTGTTGTTGTTGTTATTGTTGTTGTTATAGTTGTTGTTGTTGTTCTCATCATTGTCATTGTTGTCATCGTCGTCGTCGTCGTCATTGTTGTTGTTGTTGTTGTTGTCGTCGTCGTAGTCATTATCATCGTCTTCATTGTTCTTGTTGTCATCGTCGTCGTCATCGTCGTCGTCATTGTTCTTGTTGTAGTTTTTGTTGTTCTTGTCCTTCTTGTTGTTCTTGTTGTTGTTGTTGTTGCTGTCGTGGTTGTCGTCGTCGTCATGCTTCTTTTTGTTGTTGTTGTTATTATTGTTGTTGTTGTTGTTGTTGTTCTTATTGTTATTGTTGTTATTTCCTCATCGTTGTTGTTGTTGTTTTTGTCGTTGTTGTTGTTATTGTCGTTGTTGTCGTTGTTCTCATCATTATCAATATTGTCGTATCTGTCATCGCCGTCGTCATCGTTGTTGTTATTTTTGTTGTTGTTGTTGTTGTTGCTGTTGTTGTTATTGATGTTGTTGTTGTCGTCGTCGTCTTCGTTGTTGTTGTTCTTCTTCTTGTTGTTGTAGTTCTTGTTGTCGTTGTTGTTGTTGTTGTTGTTATTTATTTATGTTGTTGTTGTTCTTGTTGTTGTCGTCGTCGTCGTCTTCGTTGTTGTTGTTGTTGTTGTTGTTGTTGTTGCTCTCGTTGTTGTCACTGTTGTCGTTAATGTCGATGTTGTCATTGTTTTTTTGTTATCATTCTTCTCGTTGTTCTCATCATTGTCGTCGTTATCGTTGTTGTCGTCGTTGTCATCGTCGTCCTTATGGTTGTTGTTGTTGTTGTTGTTGTTGTTGTTGTTGTTGTGGTTGTGGTTGTTGTTTTTGTTGTTGTTGAAGTCGTCGTCGTCATCGTCATCGTCGTCATCATCATCGTCGTCCTCGTCGTCATCGTTATCGTCGCCTTCGTTGTTATTGTTGTTGTTGTTGTTGTTGTTGTTGTTGTTGTTGCCGTTGTTGTCGTTGCTGTCGTTGTTGTCGTTGTTGTCATCGTCGTCGTTGTTGTTATTATCGTTGTTGTCATTGTTCTCGTCATTGTCGTTGTTGTCATCGTTGTCGTCCTCGTCTTCATTGGCTTCATCATCGTCGTCGTCGTCTTTGTTGTTGTTGTTGTTGTTGTTGTTGTTGTTGTTGTTGTTGATAATGGTGATGATGTTGTTGTTGTTGTCATCGTTGTGGTCGTCATCGTCATCATCGTCGTCATCATCGTCGTCATCGTCTTCATTCTCGTCGTCATCGTCCTCGTCGTTGTTGTTGTTCTTGTTGTGGTTGTTGTTGTTGTTGTTATTTTTATTGTCGTTGTTGTTGTTGATGATGTTGTTGTTCTTGTTCATGTAGTCATCGTCATCGTCGTCTTCGTTGTTGTTGTTGTTTTTCTTGTTGTTCTTGTTGTTCTTGTTGTTGTTTTTGTTGTAGTCATCGTCATCGTCGTCCTTGTTGTTTTTTTGTTGTTCTTTTTGTTGTCGTTGTTGTCCTTGTTGTTGTCGTCATTGTTGTTGTTGTTGTTGTTGTTGTTGTTGTTGTTATTGTTGTTGTTGTTGTTGTTGTTGTTGTTGTTGTTGTTCTCATTATTGTCATTGTTGTCATCGTTGTCGTCATCGTCATTGTTGTTACAACAACAACGACAACAACAACCACAACGA
>NC_058521.1:285005598-285018098 GCF_904849725.1 Hordeum vulgare subsp. vulgare | reverse complement strand
TCTCGTTACCGGCAAGTCTCTTTACTCGTTCCATAATACAAGATCCCGTGACTTACACT
This sequence comes from Hordeum vulgare subsp. vulgare, assembly GCF_904849725.1. Lineage (NCBI taxonomy): Eukaryota > Viridiplantae > Streptophyta > Magnoliopsida > Poales > Poaceae > Hordeum > Hordeum vulgare. The sequence goes on along the minus strand of NC_058521.1, from coordinate 285,018,039 downwards.
TCGTCACATTGCTTGCAAGGCTTTTGTGTGATATTGTATTACCGAGTGGGCCCCGAGATACCTCTCCGTCACACGAAGTGACAAATCCTAGTCTTGATCCATACTAACTCAACGGACACCTTCGAAGATACCTGTAGAACACCTTTATAATCACCTAGTTACGTTGTGACGTTTGATGCACACAAGGTATTCCTCCGGTGCTAGTGAGTTATATGATCTCATGGTCATAGGAACAAATACTTGACATGCAGAAAACAATAGCAATAAAATGACTCAATCAATATGCTACGTTCATAGTTTGGGTCTAGTCCATCACATGATTCGCCTAATGATGTGATCCAGTTATCAAGCAACAACACTTTGCACATAGTCTGAAAACCTTGACTATCCTTGATCAACTGGCTAGCCAACTAGAGGCTTGCTAGGGACATTGTTGTGTCTATGTATCCACACATGTATCTATGTTTTCATTCAATACAATTATAGCATGGATAATAAACGATTATCTTGAAACAGGAAATAAAATAATAACTATTTAACATTGCCTATAGGGCATATTTCCAACAGTCTCGCACTTGCACTAGAGTCAATAATCTAGTCCTCACATCGCCATGCGATTTACATTGTATTAAATCGAACACCCTGGTGTTGATCATGTTTTTCCCATGGAAGAGGTTTAGTCAGCGGGTCTGCTACATTCAGATCTGTGTGCACCTTGCAAATATTCGCGTCCTCTCCTTCGACGTACCCGCGGATGAGGTTTAAGCATCGTTTGATGTGTCTGGTCTTCTTGTGAAACCTTGGTTCCTTTACTAAGGCAATGGCACCGGTGTTGTCACATAACAGAGTTAATGGATCTAGTGCGCTCGGCACAACTCCAAGATCTATCATGAACTGCTTCATCCAGACACCCTCCTATGCTGCCTCCGAGGCAGGCATGTACTCTGCTTCACATATAGAATCTTCTATGACGCTCTGCTTGGAACTGCACCAGCTTACTGCACCCCCATTAAGAATAAATACGTATCCGGTTTGTGACTTAGATTCATCCGGATCGGTTTCAAAACTTGCGTCGACGTAACCTTTTACGACGAGCTCTGTGTCACATCCATACACGAGAAACATTTCCTTAGTCCTTTTCAGGTACTTCAGAATATTCTTGACTGCCATCTAGTGATCCACTCTTGGATTACTCTGAAACATGCCTGTCATACTTATGGCCAAGTTGACGTATGGTCTAGTGCACAACATTGCATACATGATAGAACCTGCGGCTGAAGCGTAGGGGACGGAACTCATTTGTTCTCTATCTTCCGCAGTTGTTGGGCACTCAGTCTTACTCAATTTTATACCTTTTAATAGTGGAAAGAACCCTTTCTTGGACTGATCCATTTTAAAATTCTTCAAAACTTTATCAAGGTATGTGCTTTGTGAAAGTCCTATCAGGCGTCTCGATCTATCCCTATAGATCTTAATACCTAGAATGTAAGCAGCTTCTCCTAGGTACTTCATAGAGAAAATTTTATTCAAGTAATCCTTTATGCTCTCCAAAAGCTCCACGTTGTTTCCAATTAGCAATATGTCATCCACATATAATATTAGAAATGCCACAAAGCTCCCACTCACTTTCTTGTAAATACAAGATTCTCCAACAACTTGTATAAACCCAAATGCTTTGATCACCTCATCAAAGCGCTTATTCCAACTCCGAGATGCTTGTACCAGTCGATAAATGAATCGCTGGAGCTTCCATACTTTGTTAGCACTCTTAGGATCGACAAAACCTTTGGGTTGCATCATATACAACTCTTCCTTAAGAAAACCGTCAAGGAACGCCGTTTTGGCATCCATCTGCCAGATTTCATAATCGTAAAAGGCAGCTATTGCTAACATGATACGGACAGACTTAAGCATCACTACCGGTGAGAAAGTCTCATCGTAGTCAACTCCTTGAACTTGTGAAAAACCCTTTGCCACAAGTCGAGCTTTATAAACGGTCACATTACCATTTGCGTTCGTCTTCTTCTTATAAATCCATTTGTTCAGAATAGCCTTCCGACCTTCAAGTAGTTCTTCCAAAGTCCACACTTTCTTCTCGTACATGGATCCTATCTCGGACATCATGGCCTCAAGACACTTGTTGGAATCCGGGCCCACCATTGCTTCTTCATAATTCACAGGTTCATTGTTGTCCAACAACATAATCGTTAAGACAGGATTACCGTACCACTCAGGAGGAGTACATGATCTTGTCGACCTGCGAGGTCCGATAGCAACTTGATCCGAAGTTTCATGATCATCATCATCAACTTGCTCCTCAAATGGTGCCGCAGCAACAGGGGTTTCCCCTTGCCCTGCGCCACCTTCTAGAGGGATTAGAGGTTTGACAACCTCATCAAGTTCTATCTTCCTCCCACTCAATTTTTTCGAGAGAAACTCCTTCTCAAGAAAAGCTCCGTTTTTAGCAACAAACACTTTGCCCTCGGATTTGAGAAAGAAGGTATACCCAACTGTCTCTTTTGGGCAACCTAAGAAGACGCGATGTTCCTCTTTGGGTTCCAGCTTTTTAGGCTGAAGCTTTTTGACATAAGCATCACATTCCCAAACTTTAAGAAATGACAACTTTGGTCTTTTGCGACCCCACGGTTCGTATGGTGTCGTCTCAACGGATTTTGATGGTCCCTATTTAAAGTGAATGCAGTTGTCTTTAATGCATAACCCCAAAACGATAATGGAAAATCAGTAAGAGACATCATAGATCGCACCATCTATAATAAAGTACGATTACAACGTTCGGACACACCATTACGGGGTGGTGTTTCAGGCGGTGTCAACTGTGAAACAATTCCACATTGTCTTAAGTGAGCACCAAACTCAAAACTCAGATACTCACCCCCACGATAAGACCGTAGGAACTTGATCTTCTTGTTAAGATGATTTTCAACTTCACTATGAAATTGCTTGAACCTCTCATACGTTTCAGACTTGTGCTTCATCAAGTAGACATAACCATATGTACTCAAATAGTCAGTGAAGGTGAGAAAATAACGATATCCGCCGCGCGCCTCCACACTCATCGGACCGCACACATCGGTATGTATGATTTCAACAAGTCACTTGCACTCTCCATTGTTCTGGAGAACGGAGTCTTAGTCATCTTACCCATGAGGCATGGTTCGCACGTGTCCAGTGAATCAAAGTCAAGTGACTCCAAAAGTCCATCGGTAAGGAGTTTCTTCATGTGCTTTACACCAAGATGACCTAAGTGGCAGTGCCATAAAAACATGGCGCTATCATTGTTAACTCTAACTCTTTTGGTCTCAATGTTATGTATATGTGTATTATCCCTATCAAGATTGAACATGAACAATACTCTCACATTGGGTGCATGAGCATAAAAGATATTACTCTTAGAAATAGAACAACCATTATTCTCTGACTTCAACAAGTAACCCTCTCGCAATAAACAAGATCCAGATATAATGTTCATGCTTAACGCATGCACTAAATAACATTTATTTAAGTTCATAAGTAATCCTGATGGTAACTGAACTGAAACTGTGCCGAGGACGATTGCATCAACCTTGGAACCATTTCCCAAGCGCATCATCACTGCATCCTTCGCCAGCCTTCGCTTATTCTGCAATTCCTGTTTCGAGTTGCAAATATGAGCAACAGAACCGGTATCGAATACCCAGGCACTACTACGAGAGCAGGTTAAGTACACATCAATAACATGTATATCGAATATACCTGATTTTTCCTTGGCCGCCTTCTTATTAGCCAGATACTTGGGGCAGTTGCGCTTCGAGTGACCCATACCCTTACAATAATAACACTCCGTTTCAGGTTTAGGTCCAGCTTTGGGTTTCTTCGTCGGATTAGCAACAGGCTTGCCGCTCTTTTTTGAATTACGCTTCTTTCCTTTGTCGTTTCTCTTGAAACTTGTGGTCTTATTCACCATGAACACTTGATGCTCTTTATGGAGGTCTGAGTCTGCGACTTTCAGCATCGCGAATAACTCGCCAGGTGACTTGTTTATCCCTTGCATGTTACAGTTCAACACAAAGCTCTTATAGCTTGGAGGCAATGATTGAATAATTCTGTCAGTGATAGCCTCTTGCGGGAGTTCAATCCACAGCTCAGCTAGACGGTTTGAGTACCCATACATGTTGAGCACATGTTCACTGATAGACGAATTCTCCTCCATCTTGCAAGCATAAAATTTATCGGAGGTCTCATACCTCTCGATCCAGGCGTTCTTCTGAAAGATAAACTTTAACTCTTGGAACATCTCAAATGCTCCATGACGCTCAAAGCGACGTTGAATCTAAGCCATACAAGACTGCACATTGAACTACTGAGTAGTCCTCCTTGCGTGCTAACCAAGTGTTCTTAGTATCTTGGTCAGCCGCGAACGCCATTATGGCGCGAACGCCACTTGCCTGACTTTTACTGCGCATGCTTCACGCGTGGTAGTAACGCGTCGGGGGGTGCGGAGGCCACTGTGTGCGGACTTCTCCGCCTCGCTTTTTTGATGCGCGACGTGGGGAAGGGCCGCCCGCAACGGCTCCAAAGCTACAGAGTCCACTTCTGAGGAAGGCCATAGACTGCTTTGGGCCTATCCCATCCACGCCCCACGCGCATGGGTGGCCCAGGCCCGGGGCTCCTATCGGTGCAGTAGAGACTGGGGTCCCTTGTACCCCAGACTTGTGCACGGGCATCGGCGACGCCCCTGATGGCAGTGTACCGGGAAGAGCTGCCGAATGGCAGTGCAAGACACTCTGAGGCCACGCCCTTCCCTCACTACAAGGGGCATGGAGTACAAGGGCTCCACACGCAAGGCCCTGGCTAGCCCTCCTTGCTGGGAAGATTCCCAAGGCCCGAGCAAGCGTGCTTCGCCAGAGAGACTACCCGAAGAATAGCAAGACCCCGGCAAGTTTCCTTTGCCGGGAAGGCTCGCACAGACTGGCGAGGCCGGCTTGCCAGGAAAGTGTTCAAGGCCCCCGGCAAGCCCTCCTTGTCAGGGAGGTGACCAAGTCAACCGACGGAGGCTCTAGTCAGCAAGCTCCTATTCGCTCGCCACGTGTCCCCACCAGTTTCTACCACAATCGGACCGCTCCAGCACATCCCTCATGTGCCATAACAAGGCCCAGGTGTCGATTCACCTGGGTACATGTCGCAACCATCTTGCGGCAGATCAGGGGTCAGACAAGGCATTTACTGCCACTGACACCACCGACGAAGTAGAGCGGTGAACACTGTTCACTGTACATCCCGTGAACATACTGTTGGTGACCCCTTTACCTATAAAAGGAGGCTCAAAGCTCATTCTTAGGGGTTGAACTTTTTGGGGATGAGAGACTCCCTAATCACCTAGTATGTTACTGTAGCAAAACCACCCAACAATAAGCACACAATACAAACTAAGTAGGTGTAGGGTTTTACGCGTCAAGCGGCCTGAACTTGGGCAAAAAGGACCTTGCCTGTGTTGATCGCTAGTTCCACTCTCGATGCCATACCTCTCTCTCCCCGCCAAACGATCAAGGGACTCCTCAGTTTCCCATAGTTGTTGGTTTTCCCCGACAGGCGGGAAGGGAACCCACCCCGGCTAATTTTAAAGGGGAACAGGGGAACATGCGCTCCTGCCCAAAGGTGGTCTTCGCGTGCAAAGTACATGCCCATGGTGCAGGGATGGGCCCGAGGATGACGTTCACCCTACAGGAGGGCGGCGACGGCTTTGTTGCACCAGAAGGGAAACCTTTGGAAGATGCCTTTGGAACTCTCGTACGCTCCGACCTCCTTTGCACTAAAGGGGAAATTGCCTCGTCGTGCCATCTGCTACTCGCTTGTCCTTTCCTAGCGTCACCCTTGACTCCTGAGGCCCATCCTTGCCTCGGACTGTCCCCTACTCCGGAGGGGTCCCGAGCAGGTCCCCGACGGGTCATGATGTGGCTCCTCCTCGCGAGGCTTGGCCTCTCGTGAGGTCCTTCCCGGGTGACGTCGCACCAGGTAATCTTGGGTTCCCCCATTCCTAGATGCCGACAGTAGCCCCCGGGCCTAAGGCGCGCCTGGGTTGGCTTCTTCGCGGAGCCTTGAGGTTGGCCCTAAACGCCTGTGGGACGGGCCTTTAAAATGGTGAGCCCGCCCTCTCTGCACAGCATCTCCTAACCCGCGTCTGTCGACCATCTCCGCCCCCTCTCCATTCCGCCGCCGGCTCTTCCTTTTGTCGATCCAGCTGCTGGTTCTTCTTCTGACCCTCGCACGTCATATCGTTGTTGCCTTGTTTTCTCTGTCATGCCTCCAAAATGGGGGAAATGTAGAGGCTCATGGGGCCCGACCGTCTCGGCGACGACCTGGCCCGCATTGGAACGGTCGACGGCTGTGAACCTCGAGGGGTTGAAGAAGGTTCAGCTGGTAGTTGCTGCCGACTCAATGAGTGGGGGGCATGCAGATCTGGCTGGGCTCATGGCCTCGGAGAGAGAGGGCGTCCCTCACGGTTCCGCTCCATTTGCACTCCCTCATTTCTGGTGTACTACCGCCATTCTCGGGCTTCATCAATGTAGTGATTTCGCATTACCACATCCATGCGCTCCACCTTGACCCCCGTTCTTTGGTCCTCCTCTCTGCCTTCACGTTCTTGTGTGAGGCTTTTGTTGGTGTTACTCCTTCCGTGGCATTGCTCCGCCATTTCTTCTCCCTTCACTTGTTCTCCGAGGTGCAGTGCTCCGGGTGCGCGTCCTTGAGAACTGTCGATGCAACAGCCCCCGGGGTCCGATACACTGAGCTCCTCCCCGAAGCGGAAGGGTTCCGTCGGCAGTGGGTGCAGGTTGAGGCTGCCGAGGCCGAAGCTCTGATCTAACCTCCTCCGACCCCCCGCGACACCAACCCGGGGGTGGGAGCGCGAAGAACTTAGTGACCCCCGGCTCGCGCCGGTCTTGATACGGCTGGAAAAGCTGATGCGTGCGGGGGTGACGATGGTGATGGTGGTGCGCGAATTTAACTGTCGATCGATTGCTCCCCTCCAATGCCACTCCCACCCGATGTGGGCCTGCGCAGGGCCTAGCGACTCGATGAGGACCCAAGTAGTCCCCTTTTCCCTCATGTCTTGCATGAGCTACTTCCCCCGAACGGCCTGCCGCTATAAAGCTTCTAGCCCCCGGTAGCTCTTGCGGTGGAGATGCCACTCTTTGATGAATGGGGGCTCCTTCCTGAGGGGGAAAGACGTTCCCCAGAGGCCGCGCCCCCTGGGGTCCCCCCCCCTCTCGAAGACCCTGGTTGTGCGGTTACCCCCATGACCAGGGTGGGCGGTGCGCCGCCGCCCGTCCTCCCGGCTCTAGCTTCGCGTCAAGCCGGGGTTGGTGGTGGTGATCGGTCGACGGTGGAAAGCGCTTCCCCCACTTCCGAGCCTCGCTCGAGGGCCGCCGAGTCCCCCCTGGGTCGCCCCTGCCGGCTGGAAGAGGAGGTTGCCCGAGGGTGGCCGCCCCTAGTGCAAGGTCCTCCGGCGAGGCAGAAGTGGATGGCCATTAACGAGTAAGCACCTATGTTCCCCCCGTCCTCCCTTTATGCCCCTATGTTCTGAACCCTTGTTCTTCAGGTTTACCTTCGGCGGTCGGGGAGGCGGATTAGTGCCGCCTACTCCGGAGGTCGCCGGGCATCCCAAGGCCTCTTCTCTCGCACTCCACGGGGCTCAGTCTCTTGAGCCTCATGCACGTGACCCCCTCGGGGTCTTCTTCGGTGGCGGCCTCCCGTACTTCGGTGGGATGCCTATCCCCTCGCATGTGGACCCTCCTCGGGCCGTGTCATGCCTTCCCCTTGGACCCCTTCAGCATGGAGATGCGGGGTACTGTGGGGCACTCAATGTCGACGAAACGGCCACACGGGGGCCCCCAGCCCCCGGGTATGGACTCGGGGGGCGGGTGATTCCTTACGCGTTCTCTTGCTCGCTGTATGGGAGGCGAGGACCCCTGCTGGATTCTAAGCCATTCTTGTGTTCGCCTACCGCACCATGGGGCTTGCTCCGCACCGCTGCGGACGCGCTTCAACATCTGGGGCGGGGCTTGCCAGTCATGAAGTCCGCCGGGAAGGTGAGCGCCAGCTTGAGGTCGCCGTGTACCTCTGCCGCGTGCAGCGGCAGGGCGCTCGCGTAGAGACGGAGGCATCCCTCGCTGTAGCGGTAGAAGCCCGCGATCGCGCTCTCGTTGAAGCTCATGAGGCTGATTGCCGGAGCAGGGCCTCCGAAGACCGCCACAGGGAGCTTTGCGCCCTCACCGCCTGTCTTGACGAGCAAGCTCCGCCAAGGGCGTCAGCGGGGATCCCGCGAGCAGAGTCCTTCCGCGTCGGTCCTCGAGCATTCGCCGACTTCCAGGTGCTTGTAGAGGTGGAGCAGTGCTTGTAGCAGGAGCGTCTGGAGATGAGGGAGCACCAGTTGTCGCTTTTTGAGGAATACCTTGCCTCTCGTGAAACGAAGCTTAGGGAGGAGATAGACAAGGGGGTGGCGCAGGCTCGACGTTCCCTTCTTCTCAGTTACCGTGCAACGTTAAGGCTCCAGGAGTCCCGGTTCCTCAAGCACCGTGGCTGCCTGCAAGATTTGGTCATTGCCCTCCGGAGAAGGCTAGATCAGGAAGTGGAGAAGGCTTGCGGAGGAGAAGAGCCGCGACCTTTTAGGTCAGGCCGCCTCGGACGTCTTCAGCCACCTCCTTCGCCTCGACCCCGACTTTGACTTTTCTTCGGTGTTGGATCACGTGCTAGAGATGATCCGAGCCCTGGCCGAATGGTTCGAGGTTCATGTAGAAGACCTGGTAACAAGGCTTGCTCCAGACGGCCGCGGCATGGGCTCGGATGACGACGTGTCCTTATGATAGGTCCATGTGTTAAGTTTAACAACACCTAGGTCGTGTATTGTGGGTAAATTTTAATGTTTTCCCTGATGACAATGAATGTGCGATGCTTCCATACTGACCACGACTGTTGCCAGCCTGTGATGTCTCCATGGTGATGATTTGTCCTGGGAGCGTGAGCTCGTTCGTGGTGTATCCTTCCTGCTTTTGGGGCGGTTTGAAGACCCTTTCTGCACTCTATGTCTGCAGGTCCCAATCCCGCGCATTTCCCTATCGCCATGTGGCGCAACCCGTTACCAAGGTTTCTCCCCACAAGGCAAAGCACCGGCTCCCTGGGGGCCGAGTGGCATTGTGACCAGTGAGGGCCCCTAAGGAATGTTGCTTAGGAGCCCCCTTAGACACTGAAGCCGCTCTACGTCGTCAAGCCCCAGTCCCGCACATTTCCCTGCCACCGCGGAGCTGGCGCTTCAGAGGGGGAGGCCCCGCCATTCCCGGCACCAACCTGATCTCCCGGACGTTGCCAGCAGTGGCGAGTGGCATTATGACCGGTTAGGCTCCTGAGGCGGAGCCCAAGAGCCCCCTTTCTGGCGCTTGAGTGATTCCGTATTCCGCCTCTTTTTGCAATTGCCTCGGGAGAACCAGAGACCTCCCGAGGTTCGTTCAAAACACCAATCAGAGCAAAATGAGGAAAGAGAACATGAGTTCAGCAAAGCGAGAGAACATAGAAACCAAATCCTCGCCCTTCTTTTCTTTTCAAAACATCAAGTAGAGAAACTTGCAAGCCCTCGACATCTCAGGGTACAACAGAAAGGGAAATGCCCTAGTGGGCCTCAACTTACAACGCAATGAAGAAACGGGAAAAAGCCGCGTCCGACATCCTATCTATTCACCGCCTCCTTCTCCCTCGAACGCTGAGCTTAGGGCTTCCACTAGGAATGGGGTGGACCCCTTCCGCGTCCTAGGGGGGCCCTAGGTGTATACAACCTTGGCTCTATATTAAATGAGTGTCACAGTGGGCATGTATATGGGAGGTCACGAGGATGCTTTGGCCTCTCGACTGTCCCTAACACCGAGGCATTAGGCGCCTACTTTCGGAAGTCATTGGGGGACTATGTTGATTCCTCCATCTTCTCCACTAGGCGTGGTGTGGACCCCTTCCGCGTCCTCGGGGGGGCCTCAGCGTATACAACCTCAGCTCGTTATTATGTGAGAGTGTCATGGGATGAAGTAGGTTCCAGACGAATTGAAGGACGATGCAGGGTCGATGCAGAGGTGGCGTCGTGGCGTCACGGGGGCGGTGCCGAGCTGTTATGGGCTGGTGCGGGACCCGGGGATGCGGGCCCCATGGGCGTGTGCCCCGCTCGTGGTCCCGGGCTTGTAGCGGCGTGGCGTGGCCCGCCCTAAGAAATTCCTCGAGCGAGGGGGAGCCCCCCACGCCCATCGGCTGGAAGACTCGCCCAAGTGTTGGGTGCTCAATCCCCAGGGCGATGCCTCAGCGTCCCTCGTTGGGGCCCCCCGGGTTCCCTGACTCGTACCCTGGGCCGCGCCCCCAGGCCGAGATACACCAGCCGAAGGGCAGTGACGGGTACACGAACACCTGCTGGTAACCAAACGGAGCCTGCACCGATGACATGGGCGTGTGTTCCACCCTCCGTCAACAAGTGGGCGTTGCGTGCCCTAGAGGCAGGGGCGGGCATACCACCTATGGCCCCATGTTGGGATCGTATGGCCCATGAACATGGGCGTATTTTCCACCCTAAGTCTGCAGGCTGGGGGCCCTCGACCTGGACATGAGGGTGCTTTCACCCTGTCCAAGGCGAGAGGTCCCCGGTCCCCAGACCCAGACGTCTGCCTGGGGAAGCTCCCAACCAGCAGGTGCGCCCCGCAAGTCCACCCGTGCTGGGCGTCCTCGCGAATCCACTTCCTCGTATCAACCTCATGGCGTTGTTCATACATGTTCGCGCTTGGGCTATTCGTGGGGTCGCGCTCGTGCCTCTTGCTGTAGTGACGGTCCGGGTGGTCTCTTTCATGGCTCGTAGGTGTGCCGATATGGTTGTCGTCGGACCGTGTGAGCCCCCGAGGGTTGATGTAGTCGAGCCTCCGGTACTCCCTCCCCACTCCGTGAAGTGCGCCGGGGAACGCTGGGTGACACCCTTCCAGCGGGGCCTTGTATTGCACCCCTATCCTTTCCCGTCGGATCTCCAGTAGGGGTGAGCCCAAGTGGAGGTTTAGGGTGCGCCTGCGCAGTCCTCCTGTTGCAAGCCCTAGCGATACGGGCTGACGGACACGGTTCAAGCAGGAACGAGGTCGGGCTTCGCTGGCGAAGAGCCTGAGGTGGCGCGCATGACCTCCTATGCGACGCTAATATGCGGTGTGCTGGCGCTTTTCCTCGTACACCACCAGGAGCGCGTCATGCTTGTGCGTCGGGTGCTGACAAGCTCGGACGAGGAAGAGTCCAGCAGGACGCATGGATGGGTCGGGGCTGCGCGGGGATGCTACATGGTTGGTGAATATTGCAACCCCCGGCGCCCGCCGGAAGCCTGTCCAGCAAGTACGTCGGCCATCAAGGTGGCGGGATGGAGTTGGGCATCGTGGCCCGCCTGCACCGTCTGCGCCATGCAGGCAACCCGCCTCTCCGCGTGGACTCATCGTTCCCCTGTCATGGGCTCGTTCAGTTTCGGTGAGCCGAACCTTGGGAGAGACCTCGACACGCCCCCTACCTAGCGCGCTAAATTTTGGATTTCGGGTACGACGTTCTCTCCTCGCTCGGCCTCACCTAGCCAGATACTCGATGGAAACGACAAAGTAATCACTCGAAGGTGAGGGTAGAGCAGAACACAACAGTTTAGCCAGGTTCGGGACACTGCGAAGCGTAAAACCGTAATCCTGCTTTTGGTCGATTGCCTCTCACACTGTTGTTGTTATTTTTTGTTTTTTTGTTCTTGTTGTTATTGTTGTTGTCGTCGTCGTCATCGTCGTCTTCCTTGTTGTTGTTGTTGTTGTTGTTTTTGTCGTTGTTGCAGCTTTTGTTGTTGTTGTCGCTGTTGTCGTTGTTGTTATTGGTGGTGGTGGTGGTGGTGGTGGTGGTGGTGGTGGTGGTGTTGACGTTGTTCTCGTCATTGTCGTTCTTTTCGTCATTGTTGTTGTCGTCATAGTCGTCGTTGTTTTAGTTTTGTTTTTGTTGTTGTTGTTATTGTTGTTGTTGTTGTTGTTGTTGTTGTTGTTCTTGTGGCTGTCGTCATCGTCTTTGTGGTCGTCGTCGTCGTCATCGTTATTGTCGTCGTAGTTGTTGTCCTCCTCATCGTCGTCATTGTTGTTGATGTTGTTGTTGTTTTCGTTGTTGTTGTTGTTGTTGTTGTTGTTGTTGTTTTGTTGTTGTGGTGGTGGTGGTTGTTGTTGTTGTAGTCGTCGTCGTCATCATCGTCGTGTTTGTTGTTGTTGTTGTTGTTGTTGTCGTCGTCGTTGTTGTCTCTATTGTCATTATGGTCATTGTTGTTGTTGTTGTTTGTTGTTGTTGTTGTTGTTATAATCTCTGTTCTCATTGTGGTTGTTCTTGTCGTTGTTCTCGTTGTTCTCGTCATTGTCGTCATTGTCGTCGTTG
>NC_058521.1:284988098-285000598 GCF_904849725.1 Hordeum vulgare subsp. vulgare | reverse complement strand
TTATGGTTATTGTTGTTTTGTTGTTGTTGTTGTTGTTGTTGTTGTTGTTGTTGTTGTTGTTGTTGTTGTTCTTTTTATTGTCATCGTCGTCCTCGTCATCGTCGTTGTGGTTGTTGTTGTTGTTGTTGTTGTTGGTCTTGTTGTTGTTGTTGTTGTTGTTGGTCTTGTTGTTGTTGTTGTTGTTGTTGTCGTTGCTGTCGCTTTTGTCGTTGTTGTCACTGTTGTCGTCGTTGTTCTTGTTATTGTTGTTGTTGTCGTTGTTGTTGTTGTCGTCGTCGTCGTCGTCGTCGTTGTTGTTGTTGTTGTTGTTGTTGTGCCTCTCATGATTGTTTTCGTGGTGGTGGTGGTGGTCGTCGTCGTCATCGTTGTCATCCTCGTCGTCGTTATCGTCGTCATCGTTGTCGTCGTCATCGTCGTCGTTGTCATCGTCGTCATCGTCGTCGTCGTCGCCGTCGTCGTCGCTGTTGTTGTTGTTGTTGTTGTTGTTGTTGTTGTTGTTGTTGTTGTTGTCGTTGTTGTCGTCATTGTCGTCTTCATCGTCGTCATCGTCATCATCGTCGTCATCGTCTTCATTCTCGTCATCCTCGTCGTTGTTGTTGTTGTTGTTGTTGTCGTTGTTGTTGTTGTTATTGTTGTTATTGATGTTCTTGTTCTTGTTGTTTTTGTTGCTATTGTTGTTCTTGTTCTTGTTGTTGTCGTCTTCGTTGTTGTTGTTGTTTTTCTTGTTTGTCTTGTTGTTGTTGTTGTCATCGTCGTCGTCCTTGTTGTTTTTTTGTTGTTGTTTTTGTTGTCGTTGTTCTCGTTGTTATTGTTGTTGTCGTCGTTATTCTCATCATTGTCGTTGTTGTCATCGTCGTCGTCGTCGTCATTGTTCTTGTTGTTGTTATTGTTGTTCTTGTTCTTCTTCTTCTTCTTCTTCATCTTCTTCTTGTTGTTGTTGTCGTCGTCGTCGTCTTTATTGTTCTTGTTGTCATCGTCGTCGTCGTCGTTGTTCTTGTTTTTGCTTTTGTAGTTCTTGTTGTTGTTGTTGTTGTTGTTGTTGTTGTTGTCGTCGTCGTCGTCATCGTCGTCGTCGTTTTCGTCGTTGTTGTTGTTGTTGTTGTTGTTATTTATGTCATTGTCGTTGTTGTTGTTGTTGTTGTTGTCGTCGCCGTCGTCTTCTTTGATGTTGTTGTTGTTGTTGTTGTTGTTGTTGTCGTTGTCGCTGTTGTCGTTAATGTCGCTGGTCTCATTGTTGTTATCGTTATCGTTCTTCTCGTTGTTCTTGTCATTGTCGTCGTTGTCGTTGTTGTCGTCGTCCTTATGGTTGTTGTTGTTGTTGTTGTAATCGTCATCTTCGTCATCGTCGTCATCATCATCGTCATCATCGTCGTCGTCGTCTTCGTTGTTGTCTTTGATATCGTTATTGTCGTTGTTGTCGTTGTTGTCGTTGCTGTTTGTTGTTGTTGTTGTTGTCGTTAATGTCGTTTTTTTCGTTGTTGTCATTGTTTTTGTTGTTTTTGTTGTTGTTATTGTCGTTGTTCTTGTCATTGTTGTTTTTGTCGTCATTGTGGTTGTCATCATTGTCCTTGTTGTTGTTGTTGTTGTTGTCGTCGTCGTTGCTGTTGTTTTTGGTGTTGTTTTTGTTGTTGTTGTTGTTGTTGTCGTCGTTGTTGCCGTTATTCTCGTTGTTGTGTTGTTTTTATCGTTGTTGTCGTTCTTCTCGTTATTGTCGTTGTTGTCGTTGTTCTCGTCGTCGTCCTTGTTGTTCTTGTTGTTGTTATTGTTATTGTTGTTGTTGTGGTTGTTGTTGTTGTCGTTTGTTGTTGTTTTTGTTTGTTATTGTTATTGTTGTTGTCGTCGTCGTCATCGTCGTCTTTGTTGTGGTTGTCGTTGTTGTCGTCGTTGTTGTTGTTGTTGTTGTTGTTGTCGTTGATGTTGCTTTTGTCGTTGCTGTCACTGTTGTCATCATTGTTGTGGTTATTGTTGTTGTTGTCGTTGTTGTTGTTGTTGCTCATCTTCTTCTTCTTCTTCTTCTTCTTCTTCTTCTTCTTCTTCTTCTTCTTCTTGCGGTTGTGGCTGTTGTAGTTGTTGTTGTTGTTGCTGTTGTTGCTGTGGTTGTTGTTGTTGTTGTTGTTGTTGTGGTCGTCATCATTGTTGTTACTGTTGTTGTTGTTGTTGTTGTTCTTTTGGGCGTCGTCATTGTTGTTGTTTTTGTTGTTGTTGTTGTTGTTGTTGTTGTTGTTGTTGTTGTTGTTGTCGTCGTCATTCTCATCTTCGTGTTTGTTGTTTTAGTGGTTGTTGTCGTCGTTATTGTCTCTATTGTCGTTGTGGTTATTGTTATTGTTGTTATTGTCTCTGTTATCGTTGTTGTTGTTGTCGTTGTTGTCGTGGTTCTTGTCGTTGTCGCTGTTGTCGTTGTTGTTGTTGTTGTTGTTGTTGTTCTTGTTCTTGTTCTTGTTGTTGTCCTTGTTCGCGCAGAAGGTCTCAACCATCGGCGTCCTCCTACCTGGCGCGCCAAAGATGTCGGGAAAAACGAACATGTATCGGAAACTCAAGGAGTCCCTTGATCATTTGGCCGGGAGAGGGAGGTATGGCGTCGAGAGCGGAACAAGCAGTCAACACCAGTAAAACCCTACTCCTGCTTAGATTGTATTGTGGGCTTAACGTAGGGTGATTTTGCTACAGTAACTTAGTAGAGCATTAGGGAGTCTCTGATCCCCAAAAGGCCCAACCATTAAGAATGAGCTTTGGGCATCCTTTTATAGGCAAAGGGGTACAGTGAACATTGTTCACCTCTCTACTTCTTCAGTGGTGTCAGGGGTAGTAAATGCCTTGTCTGTCCCCTGTGCTACCAAAAGGTGGTTGTGACACGTACCCAGGTGAATCGACACCTGTGCCTTGCGCTGGCACACGAGGGGTGAGCTGGAGCGGTCGGATTACGGTAGAAACTTTTGGGGACACCTGCCGAGCGAAGAGAGACTTGGTGGCCTGGAGTCTCCGTCGGGTCACTTGGTCAACTTTCTGGCAAGAAAGGCTTGCCTGGGGCCTTGAACACTTTCCCGGCAAGGAGGGCTTGTCGGGGGCCTCGCCAGTCAGTGCAAGTCTTCTCGGCAAGGGAAGCTTCCAGGGGTCTTGCTGATCTTCGGGTAGTCTTGTCGGCGAAGCGTGCCTCCCGGGGCCTTGGGAATCTTCCTGACAAGGAGGGCTTGTCGGGGCCTTGCGTCTGGAGCTTTTGTATCCCACGCCCCACTTGGTGAGGGAAGGGCGTGGCCTTTGACTGCCTTGGGTTGTTTTCCTGCTGCTCTTCGCACACCGCTATCGGGGGCGTTGCAAATGCCTGTGTACAAGTCTGGGCATAAGGGACCCCAGTATCTAGTGCACTGACAGTTGTTATTGCTGTTGTTGTTGTCATAATTGTCGTTGTTCTCATTGTTGTTGTCGTTGTCATTGTTGTCGTCGTCCTCATCGTCGTCGTCGTCGTTGTTGTTGTTGGTGGTGATGTTGTTGTTGTTGTTCTTCTTCTTCTTCTTCTTCTTGTTGTCATCGTCGTCGTCATTGTTGTTGTTGTCAATGTTGTTATTGTTGTTGTTGTTGTTATTGTTGTTGTTGTTATTTTTGTTGTTGTTGTTTTTGTTGTTGTTCTTGTTCTTCTTGTTGTTGTTGTTGCTGTTGTTGTTGTTGTTGTTGTTGTTGTCGTAGTCGTCGTCTTTGCTGCTGTTGTTGTTGTTGTTGTTGTCTTTGTCGTCGTCTTCGTTGTTTTCGCTGTTGCCGTTATATCATCGTCGTCATCATTGTCGCCATCGTCATCGTTGTTGTTGTTGTTGTTGTTGTTGTTGTTGTTGCTGTTGTTGTTGTTGTTGTTGTTGTTGTTGTTGTTGTTCTGGTTGTGGTTGTTGTTGTTGTTTTCGTCGTCGTCTTCATCGTCGTCATCGTGTTCATTGTTGTTGTTTTTTTGTCGTCGTCATCGTGTTTTTTGTTGTTGCCATGGCTATCGGTGTTGCCGCTACTGTCGTTGTTGTTGTTGTTATCATTATCGTTGTTGTTCTCGTCATTTTGTTGTCATCGTTCTCATTGTCGTCGTTGTAGTTGTTGGTGTTGTTGTTGTTGTTTTTGTTGTCGTCGTCGTTGTTGTTGTTGTTGTTGTTGTTATTGTGGTTGTTGTTGTTATTGTTGTTGTTGTTCTTGTCGTCGTCATCGTTGTTGTGGTTGTCGTCGTCGTCATTGTTATTGTTGTTGTTGATGTTGTTGATATTGTTGAAGTTGTTGTTGTTGTTGTTGTTTCATCGTCGTTGTCTTTGTTTTCCTCATCGTTGTCGTTGTTGTTGTTGTTGTTGTTGTCGTTGTTGTTATTGTTGTTGTTGTTTTTTTTGTTATTGTGGTTATTTTGTTGTTGTTTTTGTGGTAGTTGTTGTTCTTATTGTTGTTGTTGTCGTCGTTGTCATCGTCCTAGCTGATGTTGTTGTTGTGGTCGTTGCTATCATTGTTGTTGTTTTTGTTGTTGTTGTTGTTGTTGTTGTAGTTCTTGTTATTGTGGTCGTAGTTGTCGTTGTTGTCGTTGTTGTCGTCATTGTCGTTGTTGTCGTCGTCGTCGTTGTCTTCGTTGTCGTTGTTGTCTTTGTAGTCTCTCTTGTCGTTGTGGTTGTTGTTGTCATTGTTGTCATTGTTCTCACAATTGTCATTGTTGTCGTCGCTGTCGTCGTCCTTGTTGTTGTTGTTTTCGTTGCTGTTGTTTTTGATGTTGTTGTCTATGTTCTCGTCATTGTTGTTGTTGTTGTCGTAGTTGTCGTTGTTCTCGCTGTTGTTGTTGTTGTTGTTGTGGTTGTTGTTGTTGCGGTTGTTGTTTTTCTTGTTGTTGTTGTGGTAACCACGTTAATAATAAATTACTAGTGCCAACTACTGTGGGGGGAAAAGTATGCGAAAAAGTCCATTGGAGCGGTAGTAAAAAAATTACTACCGCTCACAGGGCGGTAGTAAAAAATTACTACCGCTCTTGGAGCGGTACTACCGCTGGTCCTTTTGCATAAACATCAAAGATGGGTATGGAGCTCCATTGTAGCTAGGGAAAAGGTCGTGGACTAAATGTGTACGTGATGATTCCACCCAAACCTTTCCGACGCGGACCCCCTCTTAATAGTACGGCTTTCCTATGACTCAATTCCACCAAAGAGAAACGTAGAAAGCAACCATCTTCGAGAGATTCCGAGGGGCATCGAGAGATTCCAGAGTCGCCGCGTTGTCCAACCAAGCCAGAGCCCATAATGACTTGTGGCTGTGCAGGTAAGCCTTGGGTCTTGAAAATATCCGTCCGTCTCTTTGAGCCTGGGTGAAGCATTCCGCAGGATGTCATGGCCTCTCCAGCATCCCGGGTTATCCACAGGGTTCTCCAGGGAGCCGATCAACCGTCCTTCACCCAGAGTTGCATTTCGTCCGAGGTCTTGAAAATCTTGTCTTAACCGGTCTTGATTATTTACTCAACCTCGCATCACTCGTGTTATGCACTCAACCGAAATCCCGTCTACTCAAGCATAGAAATATGAAATTTGTCGTCCCGGGCTAACTATCGGGGTTGTTGTGTGCTTACCACATGATACTACAATCTATACTAAAATTTCCAAGTACCTAAGCAGCATGCAATTGGGCATAGGATGGTAGAACTACGATGTATAAAACATAGGTGATAGTATGATCAAAGTGACTTGCCTGGTGATGTTGACGAAGAAGAATTTTCGAGAAATAACTTGATAGACTACTCGTCACTCTTCGATGAAATCTATATAACAAACATATCATTCACATAAGCACTCATACTAGCAATCATTCTAGCAATCAAAACAAAAGAGAGAGCGAATAGGAATCCGAAAGAAACTTCAAATAAGACTAGGGAGTCTTCTACTACATCAAACACTAAAATGGTTTTTGTTCAACAGAAAATAATAACAAGGAACTAAGATATAAATTCAACTAAGATAAAATAAAGTATTTTTCACAAAACTATTTGAAAGTATTTCCAAACGGGATTTGAAACAGTGGAGAAACCAATTGCAAGTTACTAAGGAACTAGAATTGATTTCATGATAACAAATAAAAATAAAATCAACACTTGTTGCAAAACTACTGATATCTACATAAACAAAACAATAATCTTTCTGAAATGTAAAAGAAAATAATTTAAAAGTAACTAAAGAAAGTAAATTAGTCACAATCCTAGAAGAGGGGAAAAAGAAATTGTTTCACAAGAAACCATGAGCAAAAATACTCAAACAAATCTGAAATTTCTACCACTGATAAATAAGATCACTAGTGATCAGTAGCAAAAAGAATCAAATAAAAATCTATATCTAAACTCCTGGAATAGGCAAAACAAGGTTTAAACTAAATCTGATCTAATTCAAATTTTAATATTTCAAACATAGACAAATAATATGTTTTTAAAAACTACGGGAAATTTGTAATCTACTGGAAAACGAATCAACTCCATTGGACTTATGGATCAAAAGTTATGGGCTAAACAAAATTGGAACTTTCCTGTTTTTGGAACTAAACAGAAAAAAGCTAACTAATGAACGGGCCACGTGGCGATCTCTGGTTGGCTAGGGGGTGTGCGCTGCGTAGGCTAACCAGCGAATGGCCGAAGCTTAACGAGAATTCTCTGGCTAATAAGTTAAGTGAATAAAACTGGCGGTCTTTGTTTAAAAACCGAAAGGGTAAGTACCTTCTAATCTACACCGTGGGATCTAGATCTAACGGTAAAACTACACAATACAAAAAAACAAAACAAGTAAAAGAAAAAAAAGGAAGGAGGAGAGGGAGCATTACCGTGACTGGCAGGGGCTGGGGCCTTCTCCGGCAAGGTGCGCAACTCCGGCGGGGAGGGGTGGCGAAGGAGGGCGGTCCGGCGGAGGGGGCGACGAGGCTCCAGGGAGGGGAGGGACCTCCAGGGGGGGCGAGGGGGAGATGGAGAGGGGTGGGGGCTCCTGGCGAAGAGCTCCTGGCAGGAGTTCTCGGCGGGGTGGGGAGGGATACAGGGGGGCGACGAGGTGGAGGGAGGTGCGGCGGGTGGGGTGGCGCTGGCGAGGTCTAGGTGGTGGAGAGGGGTGACGGTGGGGCGACGGGGCGCTCGGCAGGGTCCTAGCGAAGCTCTCCCGGGGATGAACTCCGGCGAGGTGGCGCGCGAGCTAGAGGCGTGCAGAGGGGGGTCTCTTGGGGAAAATGGAGAGAGGAGATGCTGAGGGTTTTAGAGGCGGCCTCGGATGGCGTCCGGAAGGAAGGAAGAGGGAGATCGGGAAGGAGAGGATTCCTTCCTCCATTGATGGAAGGTTCCTGGACAGAGAAGGAAGGAGATGATCAGGGGAAGAAGAAAGGGAATCGGGCCCAAACCTGCCTATTGGGCCTCTGGCGATTTTCCTAATATAGGATAATTTTCCTTTTAAATAAAACAGGAAGGTCAAAGGAAAATTTAGGAAATCAAATCAATTCCGAAAATAGAGTTTCTATAAACTAAAATTATCAGAAAAATAAAATCTAAATGATGGGCATTTTTTCACGGCAAAAATAAAAACTTCAGAAAAAATTATTTTCACAAAATTGCCTAAAAGATTTATTTTCTTTTGCAAATGATTTTGAAATGACCCTCTAAGTTTTAGGGTTCAAATAACTTTCAAAATGCCCGTGTGTTTGAGGGTCATGTTCCTCCTCTCTTTTCTGTTTGACAGAATGTATTTCCCGGCATTTCGTGCACGAAGAAAACAAATAGTAATGCAAAAGAATTCAAATGCAAGTATCTCCATTCAAATTCTTTATAGTTGAAGAAGTCATGTCATCTTCTCTCTTTGCTTTTGATAAGATTGAATTTGAATTCACCGGAGAAGGCGAAAGTCATTTTATTCCCTCTCATTCAAAAGTTTTGAAAAGTTTCAAATTTCCACTCAAGTTTCAATCACACAAGCAAACAAACAAACAACTAATAATTATTTTAACATTCCAAAATTTGGGATGTTACATTATTGTTGTTGTTGTTCTCGTAGTTGTCGTTGGTTTCGTTGTTCTTGTCGTTTTCGTCATTGTCGTTGTTGTCGTTGTTGTGATCGTCATCATCGTCGTCATCGTCCTCGTGGTTGTTGGTGTTGTTGTTGTTGTTGTTGTTGTTGTTGTTGTTGTGGTTGTGGTTGTGGTTATGGTTGTTGTTGCTGTTGTTGTTGTTGATGATGATGTTCTCACTGTTGTTGTTGTTGTTGTTTTGTTGTTGTTGTTATTGTTGTTGTTGTTGTTGTTTTTATTGTTATTGTTGTTGTTGTTGTCATCGTCGTCGTTGTTGTCTTCATCATCGTCGCCGTCATCTTGTCGTTGTCGTCGTCTTCGTTGTTGTCGTCATTGTCGTCCTTGTCTTCGTGATCGTTGTTGTTGTTGTTGTTGTCGTAGTTGTTGTTGTTGTTGTTGTTGTTGTTGTTGTTGTTGTTTTTGTTGTTGTTGTTGTTGTTGTTGTTGTTGTTGTTGTTGTTGTTGTTGTTGTTGTTGTTGTTGTTGTTGTCGTCGTCCTCGTCTTCGTCGTCGTTGTTGTTGTTGTTGTCGTGGTCGTCGTCGTTGTTGTCATTTTCTCTTTGTTGTCGTCGTTGTTGTTGTTGTCACTGTTTTCTTGTTCTCGTCATTGTCATTGTTGTCATCGTTGTTGTTATGGTTGTCGTTGTTGTTGTTGTTGTTGTTGTTGTCGTTGTTCTTGTTGTTGTTGTTGTTGTTGTTTTTGTCGGTGTTCTTGTCGTTGTTCTTGTTCTTGTCGTCGTCGTCATCATCGTCGTCGTTGATGTTCTTGATGTTGTAGTAGTCGTTGTTGTTCTTGCTGTCGTAGTAGTACTTCTTGTTGTTGTTGTTGTCGTCGTCATCATCTTCATTGTTGGTGTTGTTGTTGTCGCCATCGTCATCGTCGTCGTTGTCCTCCTCTTCATCATAGTCGTCGTCATCGTTGTTGTTGCTTTTGTTATTTTTGTTGTTGTTGTTGTTGTTGTTGTTGTCATCGTCGTTGTCGTTATCATCGTCGTCTTTGTTGTTGTTGTTGTTGTTGTTGTTGTTGTCTGTATTGTTGTTGTTGTTGATAATGTCGTTGTTGTCGTTGTTGTCGCTGTTGTCATTTCTATTGTTTTTGTCGTTGTTCTCGTCATAGTTGTCTTCGTTGTGGTCGTCGTCGTCGTAGTAGTAGTTGTTGTTGTTGTTGTCGTCGTCGTCGTCGTTCGTCATCGTCGTCGTCATCTTCGTCGTCGGTGTTGTTGTCGTCATCGTCGTTGTTTTCGATGTTGTTGTCGTTGTCGCTGTTGTCGATCTTGTTGTTGTTGTTATCGTTGTTGTTGTCGTTGTTGTCGATCTTGTTGTTGTTGTTGTTGATGTTATTGTTGTTGTTGTTGTTGTGGTTGTTGTTGTTGCGGTTGTTGTTGTTGTGGTTGTTGTTGTTTTTGTTGTTGTTGTTGTGGTAACCACGTTAATAATAAATTACTAGTGCCAACTACTGTGGGGGGAAAAGTATGCGAAAAAGTCCATTGGAGCGGTAGTAAAAAAATTACTACCGCTCACAGGGCGGTAGTAAAAAATTACTACCGCTCTTGGAGCGGTACTACCGCTGGTCCTTTTGCATAAACATCAAAGATGGGTATGGAGCTCCATTGTAGCTAGGGAAAAGGTCGTGGACTAAATGTGTACGTGATGATTCCACCCAAACCTTTCCGACGCGGACCCCCTCTTAATAGTACGGCTTTCCTATGACTCAATTCCACCAAAGAGAAACGTAGAAAGCAACCATCTTCGAGAGATTCCGAGGGGCATCGAGAGATTCCAGAGTCGCCGCGTTGTCCAACCAAGCCAGAGCCCATAATGACTTGTGGCTGTGCAGGTAAGCCTTGGGTCTTGAAAATATCCGTCCGTCTCTTTGAGCCTGGGTGAAGCTTTCCGCATGATGTCATGGCCTCTCCAGCATCCCGGGTTATCCACTGGGTTCTCCAGGGAGCCGATCAACCGTCCTTCACCCAGAGTTGGATTTCGTCCGAGGTCTCGAAAATCTTGTCTTAACCGGTCTTGATTATTTACTCAACCTCGCATCACTCGTGTTATGCACTCAACCGAAATCCCGTCTACTCAAGCATAGAAATATGAAATTTGTCGTCCCGGGGCTAACTATCGGGGTTGTTGTGTGCTTACCACATGATACTACAATCTATACTAAAATTTCCAAGTACCTAAGCAGCATGCAATTGGGCATAGGATGGTAGAACTACGATGCATAAAACATAGGTGATAGTATGATCAAAGTGACTTGCCTGGTGATGTTGACGAAGAAGAATTTTCGAGAAATAACTTGATAGACTACTCGTCACTCTCCGATGAAATCTATATAACAAACATATCATTCACATAAGCACTCATACTAGCAATCATTCTAGCAATCAAAACAAAAGAGAGAGCGAATAGGAATCCGAAAGAAACTTCAAATAAGACTAGGGAGTCTTCTACTACATCAAACACTAAAATGGTTGTTGTTCAACAGAAAATAATAACAAGTAACTAAGATATAAATTCAACTAAGATAAAATAAAGTATTTTTCACAAAACTATTTGAAAGTATTTCCAAACGGGATTTGAAACAGTGGAGAAACCAATTGCAAGTTACTAAGGAACTAGAATTGATTTCATGATAACAAATAAAAATAAAATCAACACTTGTTGCAAAACTACTGTGATCTAACATAAACAAAACAATAATCTTTCTGAAATGTAAAAGAAAATAACTTAAAATTAACTAAAGAAAGTAAATTAGTCACAATCCTAAAAGAGGGGAAAAAGAAATTGTTTCACAAGAAACCATGAGCAAAAATACTCAAACAAATCTGAAATTTCTACCACTGATAAATAAGATCACTAGTGATCAGTAGCAAAAAGAATCAAATAAAAATCTATTTCTAAACTCCTGGAATAGGCAAAACAAGGTTTAAACTAAATCTGATCTAATTCAAATTTTAAAATTTCAAACATAGACAAATAATATGTTTTTAAAAACTACGGGAAATTTGTGATCTACTGGAAAACGAATCAACTCCATTGGACTTATGGATCAAAAGTTATGGGCTAAACAAAATTGGAACTTTCCTGTTTTTGGAACTAAACAGAAAAAAAGCTAACTAATGAACGGGCGACTTGGCGATCTCTGGTTGGCTAGGGGGTATGCGCTGCGTAGGCTAACCAGCGAATGGCCGAAGCTTAACGAGAATTCTCTGGCTAATAAGTTAAGTGAATAAAACCGGCGGTCTTTGTTTAAAAACCGAAAGCGTAACTACCTTCTAATCTACACCGTGGGATCTAGATCTAACGGTAAAACTACACAATACAAAAAAAACAAAAAAAGTAAAAGAAAAAAAAGGAAGGAGGAGAGGGAGCATTACCGTGACTGGCAGGGGCTGGGGCCTTCTCCGGCGAGGTGGGCAACTCCGGCGGGGAGGGGTGGCGAAGGAGGGCGGTCCGGCGGAGGGGGCGACGAGGCTCCAGGGAGGGGAGGGACCTGCAGGGGGGGCGAGGGGGAGATAGAGAGGGGTGGGGGCTCCTGGCGAAGAGCTCCTGGCAGGAGTTCTCGGCGGGGTGGGGAGGGATACAGGGGGGCAACGAAGTGGAGGGAGGTGCGTCGGGTGGGGTGGCGCTGGCGGGGTCTAGGTGGTGGAGAGGGGTGACGGTGGGGCGACGGGGCGCTCGGCAGGGTCCTGGCGAAGCTCTCCCGGGGATGAACTCCGGCGAGGTGGCGCGCGAGCTAGAGGCGTGCAGAGGGGGGTCTCTTGGGGAAAATGGAGAGAGGAGATGCTGAGGGTTTTAGAGGCGGCCTCGGATGGCGTCCGGAAGGAAGGAAGAGGGAGATCGGGAAGGAGAGGATTCCTTCCTCCATTGATGGAAGGTTCCTGGACAGAGAAGGAAGGAGATGATCAGGGGAAGAAGAAAGGGAATCGGGCCCAAACCTGCCTATTGGGCCTCTGGCGATTTTCCTAATATAGGATAATTTTCCTTTTAAATAAAACAGGAAGGTCAAAGGAAAATTTAGGAAATCAAATCAATTCCGAAAATAGAGTTTCTATAAACTAAAATTATCAGAAAAATAAAATCTAAATGATGGGCATTTTTCCACAGCAAAAATAAAAACTTCAGAAAAAATTATTTCACAAAATTGCCTAAAAGATTTATTTTCTTTTGCAAATGATTTTCAAATGACCCTCTAAGTTTTAGGGTTCAAATAACTTTCAAAATGCCCGTGTGTTTGAGGGTCATGTTCCTCCTCTCTTTTCTGTTTGACAGAATGTATTTCCCGGCATTTCTTGCACGAAGAAAACAAATAGAAATGCAAAAGAATTCAAATGCAAGTATGTCTGTTCAAATTCTTTATAGTGGAAGAAGTCATGTCATCTTCTCTCTTTGCTTTTGATAAGATTGAATTTGAATTCACCGGAGAAGGCGAAAGTCATTTTATTCCCTCTCATTCAAAAGTTTTGAAAAGTTTCAAA
>NC_058521.1:284960598-284985598 GCF_904849725.1 Hordeum vulgare subsp. vulgare | reverse complement strand
GTTGTTGTTTGTATTGTTGTTATTGTTGTTGATGTGGTTGTTGTTATTGTGGTTGTTGTTGTTGTTGTCATCGTTATCGTCGTGATCGTCATCGTTGTTTTTGTTGATTTTGTTGTTGTCGTTGATGTGGTTGTTGACGTTGTTGTCGTTGTTGTTCTTGTTGTTGTTCTTGTCATTGTTGTCCTTGTCCTCATCATTATCGTTGTTGTCATCCTTATCCTTGTTCTCGTCATTGTCGTTCTTGTCATTGTTGTCGTTGTCATCGTCATTGTTGTTGTCGTTTTTATTGTTGACGTCGTCATCGTCATCGCCGTCATCGCTGTCTTATATGTTGTTGTTGTCGTTGTTGTTATTGTTGTTGTTTTTTCGTTGTTGTTGTTGTTGTCCGTGTCATCGTTGTCGTTGTTTTCATTATAGTTCTTGTTGTTGTTGTTGTTGTTGTTCCTCTTGTTGTTGTTGTTGTTCTTCTTCTTCTTGTTGTTGTTGTTATTAGCGTCGTCATCGTCATCCTTCTCATCATTGTCGTTGTAGTCTTTCTGTCGTTGTTTTTGTCATCGTCGTTGTCGTCCTTGTTGTTGTTCTTTTTGTTGTTGCTATTGTTGTTGTTGTTGTTGTCGTCGTCGTTGTTGTCATTGTCTTGTAATTGTTGTTGTTGTTGTTGTTGTTGTTGTTGTTGTTGTTGTTGTTGTTGTTCTTGTTCTTGTTGTTCTTGTTGTCGTCATCGCCGTCATCGTCTTCGTTGTTGTTGTGGTTATTTTGGTCGCGGATGTTGTCGCCATTGTTGTTGTAATCTCTATTGTCATTGTTGTTCTTGTTCACGTTGTTGTCATTGTTCTCGTCTGTCGTTATCGATGTTGTCATCGTTGTCATCATCATTGTCATTGTATTGGTTGTCGTTGCTGTTGTTGTTGTCATTGTCATTTTATCGATGTTGTGGTCGTGGTCGTCGTCGTTGTTGTTGTTATCATTGTTGTCGTTGTTCTCGTTGTTCTGGTCGGTGTCATCGTTGTCGTTGTTTTCGTCGTCGTCATTGTCGTCGTCGTTGTTATTGTTGTTGTAGTAGTTGTTGTTGTTGTTTTTGTTGTTGTTGTTCGTCGTCGTCATTGTCGTCGTCGTCGTCGTCGTCGTCGTCGTCGTTGTTGTTGTTGTTGTCCATGTTGTTGTTGTTGTCTTCGTCGTCGTCATCGTCATCGTCGTCGTCATCGTCATCGTCGTCGCCTTCGTAGTCGTCGTCAATTTCGTCGTCATCTACGTCGTCTTCGTTGTCGTCATCAATTTCGCCGCCGTCGTCGTCGTTGTCGTCGTCGTCGTTGTTGTTGTTGTCATTGTTGTTGTTGTTGTTGTTGTTGTTGTTGTTGTTGTTGTTGCTGTTGTTGTTGTTGTTGTTCTTGTTGTTCTTGCTGTTATTCTTCTTCTTATTGTTCTTATCCTTGTTCTTGTTGTCGTCATCGTCATTGTCGTCGTTGTTGTTGTTGCCGTCGTCGTTGTTGTCGTTCTTGTCGTTGGTGTCTTTGTCGTCGTTGTTGTTGTCGTCGTCGTTGTTGTTGTTATTGTCATTGTTGGCTTTATTCTCGTCATTGTCGTTGTTGTCATAAGTGTCATCATCATTGTTGTTGTTGTTGTTGTTGTTGTTGTTTTTGTTGTCATTGTCGTTGTTGTTGTTATTGTCGATGTTTTCGCCCTCATTTTTGTTGTTGTTATTGTTGTTGTCGTTTTCTCGTTGTTCTCGTCATTCTCGTCGCTTTCACTGTCATTCTTGTTGTCGTCGTCGTCGTTGTTGTTGTTGTGGTGGTGGTGGTGGTGGTGGTCGTCGTTGTCGTCGTCTTCCATGTTGTTGTTGTTGATTAGGGAGTCCCTAATCCCCAACAAGTTCAATACCTAAGAATGAGCTTTGAGCCTCCTTCTATAGGCGAAGGGGTCAATAAGAGTGTGGTCACGGGATGCACAGTGAACGGTGTTCACCGGTCTACTTCGTTGGTGGTGCAGGGGCAGTAAATGCCTTGTCAGACTCTTGACCTGCCGCAAGATGGTTGCGACACATACCCAGGTGAACCGACACCTGGGGCTTGTGATGGCACAAGAGGGATGTGCTGGAGCGTTCGGATTGTGGTAGAAACTGGTGGGAACACCTCGCGAGTGAACAGGGGCTTGCTCCCCTGGAGCCTCCATGGAGTGACTTGGTCATCTCCCCGACAAGGAGGGCTTGCCGGGGTGGCCTCGCCAGTCTGTGCGAGCCTTCCCGGCAAGGTAAACTTGCCGGGGTCTTGCTATTCTTCGGTTAGTCTTCCCGGCGAAGCGGGCTTGCCGAGGCCTTGGGAATCTTCTCAGCAAGGAGGGCTTGCCGGGGCCTTGCGTGTGGAGCCCTTGTACTCCACGCCCCTCGCAGTGAGGGAAGGGCGTGGCCTCGACAAGTCTTGGATTTCCTTTCTACTGCTCTTCCCGGTACACTGCCATCTGGGGTGCATAAGTCTGGGGCACAAGGGACCCCTCTCTCTAGTGCACCGACGGGATCCCCCAGGCCTGGGCCATGCACGCGCGTGGGGCGTTGCAGGGCCAGGCCTAAAGTAGTGCATGGGCTTCCTCAGCAGGGGACTATGTAGCTTTGGAGCTGTTGTGAGAGGCCCTTCCCCACGTCGCGCATCAAACGCGCGAGGTGGAGAAGTGCGCGCACAGTAGCCTCCCCACCTCTCGACACGTTACTTCCACGCGTGAAGCACGCGCATTAAAGGTCAGGCAAGTGGCGTTCGTGGCCATAATGTCCGCAGTCGTGGCAGGACCCGCCCCCGCATGCATTGGTGCAGCGGGGCGGTTCCCTGTTCGCCCGTGATCATGGGTTATTGGGTGAGAGGGGCGGCAGATTCTGGAGTGAGGGTAGCTCGCCCCCCGCACCTCGCCCTACAAATTAGGGAGTTTGCGAGGGGGTTTTGCTCATCCATCAGCTCCTGGAACATCCACCACCCCTAGGTTGCATCTGTAGATTCTTTTCTAGCTCGAGGAGGCACTCGGCCCTAACCATGGCTAGGGGACGAGGGAGGCCACCATCGGCCGCCACGGCGGCAAGGGTATCCCACTCGGATCATGCCACAACTTCAGGGGGTGCAGCTGCAGAGGGCGGCACGAGCTTCCGTGGTGGTGGAGGGACAAGGAGCCGCGGTCGCCGCGGAGGCCGTGGCCGGGGGAGGCGGAGTGCTACTCCAGCACCTCCGTCTTCTCCCGTGCTTGGCGGGCACTCGGACGGGAGGGCGCTGGAGTTCGTCGTGGACCTGCACGACGTCCTGCGGGGCCATTTGCATCTCCCTCACCCTTTTGCTAGGGCGATGCAGGCCGCCAAACCCCTTGTCTTGTGGTTGCGTGCGTACGGTTTCTCCCACGGCGCTATGCAAGTGCATGCGGAGTACGCGAAGCGCCGCTCCATGTTGCTCGGGCGGGGCTGGAAATCCTTCGCCCGCGCCCACAACCTCGAGGATGGGCATATCCTCCGCTTGAAGCTAGCGGAGGATAATCTGTTAAACGTTATGTTTTCCGGGAACTCAGGTGTGCGTCTCGGCTACTATGAAGAAAGCTCGGACGGCACCGAATGTCCCTCCTCGAGCGATAGCGATGAGGAGGACATGAGCGGTAGTGGCGCTCTTGGCACGTTAGGATCTCGGGGGGCCAGGTCAGACTACGACTCTCCGAGCTCCGAGTGACTGCCAGCCCTGTCGCCGAGGCCCGCTCACGCCTCTCCCCCGCTCGGTGGGGTTACTTTGCCGGAGCCTGCATCAATGCCTCGTCTTTGAGAAGGTGCGATCGCGGGCTCTGGCTTCTTCATCCCCTTGGGTTGCCTTGTCTTCCGCCCCCGTTCTCCTCCCCGTAGTGTTGGTCCACGAGAAACCAGACTGGGTTGCGCCCGGGGTCGTCCCGCTTTTTGTCTTCTTGAACTTCTGTCTGGCGATCATGTCCCTCGCCGAAAGACAATGTAATAGGTTAGAGTTGCAAAAATCATACATGTAATATGTTTGAGTTTGTTTCAAACAAATGAATGAAATGTTGTTTCCCTTGCGTGTGATCCTTCTCCTTGAATGATACGCCTTTTGCATTTCTCGGAAGTTAGCACACGCGAGTGGTCCTGCCGCTAGCGCTTTGAGGAACAGATCCTTAGTAGTTCGCTCCAGGGGTCGTTACTGGCAAGGCTCCTTGCCGTACTCAGTGCAACCATTAGATCGTTGAGCGCGGCTCGAGGCGAAATAAGGTGCTATGTAGCCACTTAGACTATTGAACAGGTTCGAAACAGTGAGAAGGCATTGTGTGGCCGTTCAGGTCGTTGAACTAGTTCGAAAAAAACTAAGGCGCAATGATCCTGAGAAGATTCCATCAACGTGAAGGTTTCTCAAACAAGGTTTGCGATCTTCCAAAAAGGGCACAACCTATCTACTCTGAAATCTCATCTGAACTATTTATCACTTATCTGTCGTGCCGCGACAGTTCTCCTCGTGGAGCTTGGGTCCTTTGGGGGGGCCTCGGATCCCCGGCAAGCAAGCGACTATACTCTTCTAGCAACATCCCCTCCGGCAAGGTATTTGCCGACAGTTCTCGACTGTCGTATAGGAGGGGGGTTGCCGGAGCATAACTCCTGTTCCTGTTTTGCCCGGCCATGCTGACGGAGCCCCGGAGCGCACCTTTAGCGAAAATTGATGCTTCCGGGGGGAAACGTTCGGCTGGAGTGCATGCCTCGGTACCGGGCCCCATAGGCGCATTCTCGACGGCTATGCACCTCTTCGTGGAGGTGCGTCGGTCGGAGTATGAGCCGGAGGCCTCGCCGGA
Organism: Hordeum vulgare subsp. vulgare; assembly: GCF_904849725.1. Taxonomy (NCBI): domain Eukaryota; kingdom Viridiplantae; phylum Streptophyta; class Magnoliopsida; order Poales; family Poaceae; genus Hordeum; species Hordeum vulgare. The sequence continues at coordinate 284,980,795 of NC_058521.1, read as the reverse complement.
GCCCCTAGGCACACCCTCCACATCAACAAACTGTCCTGGAGCGGTGCGTTAGCCTGATGCCTTCGAGCTCGAGGTCTCCGTCCCCCTAGCCTGCGTTCGCGCAGCATGGCGCTCATGTAGGCATCAGGAGGCCGTGGCGAAGTAGACCGACCACCCCTGCGCCTTGCTTCGAGGGACCGCAGTGGTGCGCTAAATCTCCCAAGATCTGACGCGGAGCTTTCTTGAATCCGCGAAGAAGCTCTCAACCATCGCTCCCCCTACCTGGCGCACCAAAGATGTTGGGGGAAAACCAACACATATGGGAAACTCGAAGAGTCCCTTGATCGTTTGGTGGGGAGAGAGAGGTATCGAATCGAGAGCGGAACTAGCGATCAACAATGGCAAGGTCCTTTTTACCCAGGTTCGGGCCGCTTGACGGGTAAAACCCTACTCCTGCTTAGTTTGTATTGTATGCTTACTGTAGGGTGGTTTTGCTACAGTAACTTAGTAGGTGATTAGGTAGTCTCTGATCCCCAAAAAGTTCAACCCCTAGGAATGAGCTTTGGGCCTCCTTTTATAGGCAAAGGGGTCACCAACAGTGTGCTCACGGGATGCACAATGAACAGTGTTCACCGCTCTACTTCTTCGGTGGTGTTAGGGGCAGTAAATGCCTTGTCTGACCCGTGACCTGCCGTAAGATGGTTTCCACACGTACCCAGGTGAAACGACACGAGGGCCTTGTGAGCGCACACGAGGGATGTGCTGGAGCGGTAGGATTGTGGTGCAAACTGGTGGGGACACCTGGCGAGCGAACATGGGCTTGCTGGCTTGGAACCTCCATCGGGTGACTTGGTCACCTCCCCGTCAAGGAGGGATTGCCGGGGGCCTTTAACACTTTCCCGGCAAGGAGGGCTTGCCAGGGGGGCCTCGCCAGTCATGCGAGCCTTCCCGAAAACGGAAACTTGTCGGGGTCTTGCTATTCTTCGGGTAGTCTTCCTCGCGAAGCGGGCTTGCTGGGGCCTTGGGAATCTTCCCGGCAAGGAGGGCTAGACGGGGCCTTGCGTCTAGAGCCCTTGTACTCGACGCCCCTCGCAGTGAGGGAAGGGCGTGGCCTCGGCGGGTCTGGGACTGCCTTTTTACTACTCTTCCCGGTAGACTGTTATGAGGGGCGTTGCTGATGCCCGTGCATAAGTCTAGGGCACAAGGGACCCCAGTCTCTAGTGCACCGACACCGCCGAAGCTATGAGGGAATAGGACCCGGGCCTCCGGTATAATAGAAAGGGTAGAACATTTGGTAGGGGGTACATTCCGACCATAGTGCAACACACCAAACCACTTGGCCTCCGGAGGCTCGAGAGCACTTTCTTAGTTCATCGACCAACCTCGGTGAGAGCAAATCCACCAAAAGCAGGAGTAGGGTTTTACGCTTCGCAACGGCCCGAACCTGGGTAAACTATTGTGTTCTATGCTACCCTCACCTTCGATTGAGTCTTTCGTCGTTTCCATTGAGTAGCGGGCTAGGTGAGGCTGAGACATGATTGATCATCGTACAAGCCCGTGTGTTCGATTCCTTAGGGTTTTGCGGAGCCAGAAATCCGACAAACGACAACAACGAGAACAACAAAAAAAACAACGAGGACGACAACGATGACGATGACCACAACAACAACGACAAAAACAACAAGAGATAACAACAACAACAACGAAGACGAAGACGACGATGACAACAAGAACAAGAACAACAACAACATCATCAACAGCAACAACAACAACAACAACATCAACAATAGCAACAACAACAACAACAGCAACAACAACAACAACAACAACACCGACGACGACAACGACGACGATGACGACGACGACAATGAAGACGATGACGACGATGATGACGATGACGACGACAACGATGACTACGACGACAACAACAACAACAACAACAACAACAACAACCACAACGAAGACCACGACGACGACGACAACTACAACAACAAGAAAAACAATAACTAACAACAACAACAACAACAACACCAACAACAAAAACAACAACAACAACAACAACGACAAAAAACAATAACAACAATAACAACAACAACAAGGAGGACGAAAAGAAACGACGACGACGACAATGATGACGACGACGACAATAATGAGAAGAAGGACAACAACGATAACAACAACAACGACAACAACAAAGACATCAACGACAACAACGGCAACGACGACAACAACAACAACAACAACAAAAACAACAAAGGCGACGACGACGACATCAACAACAACAAAAACAACAACAACAACGACAACAACAAAAACAACAACAAGGACGATGACGACAACGATAATGACGACAATAACAACAATGACAAGAACAACGACAAAAAAACAATGATAACAACAACAACAACGAAAACAGTGACATGAACGACAACAACAATAACAACAAAAACAATAACAACAATAACAACAACAGCAACAATAACGATATCAACGACAATAACAACAACAACAATAACAACAATAACAAGACGACGATAGCGCCACCACCGCCGTCGACGATGATGAAGATGATGATGATGACGACGACGACGACGACGTGGATGACGATGACGACGACGACTACACAACAACAACAACAACTACTACCACAAAGACGACGACGACAACGACGACAACAACGAAACGACGACGACAATGACAATGACGAGAACAACGAGAAGAACGAGAACAACAACAACAATGACAACATCGACATTAACGACAACAGTGACAACACCGACGGCGACAACAACAACAACAACATCAACAACAACAAGAACAACGAACACGACGACGACGGCAACAACAACAGCAGCAGCAACAACAACAACAACAACAATAATAACAACAACAACAACAAAAACAACAAGAACAACAACAACAACAAAAAGAACAACAACAACAACAAGAACCACGACGACGACGACGCCAGAGATGACAACAACGATAATGATGAGACAACAACAACAAAAACGACAACAGCAACATCATCAACAACAACAACAACAACAACGACAAAAACAACAACAATGAAGACGACAACGACGCGAACAACAACAACAAGAATAACAACAATAACTACAACAACAATAACAACAAGAACAATAACAATGACAACGATGATGACGACGCTGACAACAACGACGACGACGACAACAACAGCAACAACAACAACAACAACAACAACGATGACAACTATGACGACAACGATGACGACGACAACAACAACAACAAAAGCAACATCAGCAGCTGCAACAACAACAACAACAACAACGACGACGACGACGACGAAAACGACAATGACTACGATGACGACGACGACAACGACGATAACAATCACAATGACGAGAACAACGACAACAACGACAACAACGACAACAACAAAAACAATGACAACAAGAACGACGACGACAACATCATGAGCAACAATAACAGCGACAACAACGGCAACAAAAATAAGGATGAAGACAACGATGACAACGACGACAACGATGAGAACAACAAAAACAATGACAACAACAACCACAACAAGAACAGAAACAATAACAACAACAAAAACAACAATAACCACAACGACAACAGAGACAACAACGACGACAACAACAATAACAACAACAACAACAACAACAAGAACAACAACAACAACAAACACGACGACGATGACGGCGACGCCGCCGCCGTCGACGACAACAACAACAACAACAACAATAACAACAACAAGGACGACGATGATGATGATGATAACGACAACAATAACGACAATGACAAGAACAATGGCAACAACGAGAACAACCACAACCACAATGACACAGTGCCAACAACGACAACAAGGATATCAACGACGACACCACCACCACCACCAACAACAACAACAAAAACCAACGAAGACGACAACAATGATGAAAACAACGAAAATGATGAGAACAACGAGAACATCGACAACAACAATAACAACGAAAACACCGACAACCACAACAACAGTGATAGCAACAACAACAACAACAACAACAACAACAACGAAGACGACGACAACGACGACAACAACATGAACAACAACAAAAACAACAATAATAACAAGGACGACTTGGACGACGACGACAACAACGACAATGACGAGAACAACGAGAACAATGACAACAACAATAACAACAACAACAACAACAACAACAACAACGATAACAACGACATCAATGAAAACAACCTCATCAACGACAACAATAGTAAAAAAACAATGACGAGGATGACGATGCGGACGACGACAACAAGAACAATAACAACAACAACTACTACTACAATAACAACAACAACAACAACAACAACAACAAAAACAACAACAACAACAACAACAACAATGACAACAGCAACAAAAACAACAGCAACAACAGCAACAACAACAGAACAACAACAACAACAACAACAACAACAACAACAAAAACAACAACAACGACGACGACGACGGCAACAACGACGACAACGACTACAACAACGACAACGACGAAAACGACGAGAACAACGATAAAAACGACAACTACGACAACAACAACCACGACGACAACAAGAACGATGATGACAACATCGACAACAACAAAAACAGTGACAACAACGACAACGATGAGAACAATGACAACAACGACGACAACAACAACAACAACAACAACGACGATGACGAGAACATAGACAATAACAACAACAACAACAACAACAACAACAACAACAATAACCACAACGACAATAGAGACAACAACGACGACAACAACAACAAAAACAACAAACACGATGATGACAACAACGATGACAACGACGACGACGACAACAACAACAACAACAACAACAATGTAACATCCCAAATTTTGGGATGTTAAAATAATTATTAGATTGTTTGTTTGTTTGCTTGAGTGATTGAAACTCATGTGAAATTTGAAACTTTTCAAAAACTTTTGAATGAGAGGGAATAAAATGACTTTCCCCTTCTCCGGGAATTCAAATTCAATCATTTAAAAGCAAAGAGAGAAGATGACATGACTTCTTCAACTATAAATATTTTGAACGGAGTTTGCATTTGAATCCTTTCAAATATTTGCCCTTGCTTCTATATATTTCTTCCCCGAGAAATACCCCAAAAATAATTCTTGCCAAACAACAAAGAGAGGAGGAACATGACCCTCCAAACAGGGGATATTCCTTTGAAATATTTGGACCATAAAACCCAAGGTTTATTTGAAAAATATTTGCAAAAAGAAAATAAACCAATTTAGGGATTTTCTAAAAAAACATTTTTTTAAGTATTTATTTTGCTAGTGGAATTTTTTTTTAATATATTATACCCCTATATTCCGAGGATATTCTATTTCCTTTTAATCGTATTAATTCTTGTTTTAATAGAAAGGGAAAGAGATCTCTTATTTTAGGAATGTACTTGGGCCACGTTAGGAAACCAATCTGGCCCAATCCCACCTTCTTCTTCCTCCTCACGAGCTTCCTTTTGTGGCCATGGCAGAAGCTTCCCAGGAAGTTTCCCTCCCCCGATTCGCGGGCTACACTTCCTTCCCGAGCCTCCCACCACCCCTATAAGAACGCCCCTCCTCTCCTCGTTCCATTTTCCCCAGCAGCTCGCCCTCTCCCTGCCCGTAGCCACGACGCTACCTACATTGTTGTTCCTGCAAGGAGCCGAACAGAAGAACGCCAGGAGCCCCTGACGCCCCTTCCTCGCCTCCGGGACCCCCTCCGCCGTTCCCCCTCCCCGCCGGCGACCTCCCACCTCGCCGGAGCAGCTACCTCGCCGGAGTTCTTCCTCTCTGTCACCCATGGTGAGATTCACGAAATCCCGTATTGCAGTTTTTTTAGAAAATTGCAATCTTAGAAAATTCATATCTATTAGTGTGTAACTCCAAATTAGATGATTCTTTTTGTGTTGGATCACAAATTTTATGCAGTTTCTGTAGATATATAATTTGTCTATGTTTGGACTTATAAAAATTGAGTTAGATCAGATTTGAATTAAATCTTGTTTTGCTTATTCCCGGAGTTTAAAAATAGCTTTTAATTTGATTCTTTTTTCTGCTGCTTCTTGTTGATCATATCTTTCAGTAATTTCAGTTTCAGTTTTTTTTTAAATAATTTTACTTGGGGTTTTTACCAAAACAGATTCTGTTTTAGTTCTTTTAGGATTATAGCTATTTCTTTTTCTATATTTGTTTTTAAATTAGTTTCTTTTATATTTGAGAAAGTTTATATTTGGTTTTCTGTTAGATAACAGTAGGTTTGCAACAAGTTTTGATTTTTATTTTCATTTGTTTTCATGAAATCAATTCTAGTTCCTTAGTAACTTGCAATTGGTTTCTCCACTGTTTCAAATCCCATTTGGAAATACTTTCAAATAGTTTTGTGAAAAATATTTTATTTTATCTTAGTTAAACTTATATCTTAGTTCCTTGTTATTATTTTCTGTTAGACAAAAACTATTACTGTTTGACGTAGTAGAAGACTCCCTAGTCTTATTTGAAGTTTCCTTCGGATTTCTATTTCGCTCTCTCTTTTGTTTTGATTGCTAGAATGATTGCTAGTATGAGTGCTTATGTGAATGATATGTTTGTTATATAGATTTCATCGGACAGTGACGAGTAGTCTATCAAGTTATTTCTCGAGAAATTCTTCTTCATCAACATCACCAGGCAAGTCACTTTGATCATACTATCACCTATGTTTTATGCATCGTAGTTCTACCATCCTATGCCCAATTGTATGCTGCTTAGGTACTTGGAAATTTTAGTGTAGATTGTAGTATCATGTGGTAGGCACACAACAACCCCAATACTTGGCCCCGGGACGACAACTTTCATATTGCTATGCTTGAGTAGACGGTATTTCGGTTGAGTGCATAACACGAGTGATGCGAGGTGGATTAAATAATCAAGACCGGTTAAGACAAGATTTTCAAGACCTCGGACGCAATGCAACTCTGGGTGAAGGACGGTTGATCGGCTCCCTGGAGAACCCAGTGGATGACCTGGGATGCTGGAGACGGCCATGACATCCTGCGGAAAGCTTCACCCAGGCTCAATGAGACGGATGGGTATTTTCAAGACCCAAGGCTTACCTGCACAGCCACAAGTCATTATGGGCTCTGGCTTGGTTGGACAACGCGGCGGCTCTCGACAGGCGGTGCTAGCAGATGTAGATGAACGGTAGGAATGGATGGGCACCGACAGGGATTCAGAGGGACCCGTTGAAAGAACATGTTTTGATCATCCGGTCTTGAAACACCCTGGTGCGAGGACATACTCGGAGGCGATCAAATCTTGTGGAGAATGTGTGCAAAACAATGTAGAGTACTCAAACCTAATCGATTAGCCGTGTCCACGGTCAGGGACAAATTGAGCCAAAGGAACTGAAGTTATCTGGATTTCTCAACACCATTATATATATTTGATGAGGGTAATTATTGACAACTCGGGTACGAGAACTGGTTGGCGGAACCATCTCGTTAACAACCAACCTTTGTAGTAACATTTTGCTTTTAGCCCCCTCTTGTTGTAGGAGAAAACTTGCTTTTCGCTAAAAACTTATAGCCCCACCTGCCATATATGTATGTAGAGATAGTTGATTATTATTTTACCCCCTCTCATATGTGACTTGTCGGCATATTCAATATGCTGACCCACACGGCTGCAACGTCTTATGTTGCAGATATTTTTCTTTGACGAGTAAGAGTACGATTCAGGGTTACGGTCTACACTGAACTTGCCATTGGTGTTTATTGGGACTCCACTCCCTTGACTGCTTTCGTTAAAATAATTAAGGTATATATCAGTTTTATGCTATTTACATGTGATTGCACTTTGATATATACATTGATGTACTGTGTGTGCCAGCATACTGATCGAGGGATGGCACAGAAACACAGAGGCTTGACTCGTTTTGAGTCGGGTCGCTACAAACAACAACAACTACAGCAACAACAATAAAAACAACAATGATGATGATGATGATGACCACGACGACCACCACCACCACGAAGACGACGACGACGACCACAACAACAACAACAGCCACAACAACAACAACAACAACAACAACAACAACAACAACAACAAGATGATGAAGAAGATGAAGAAGAAGAAGAAGAAGAAGAAGAAGAAGAAGACCAGCGATGACGACGAAAACAACGACAACAACAAGAATAACCACAACAATAACGACAACAGGGACAACAACGACAAAACCGACAACAACGACAACAACAACAACGACGACAACAACGACAACCACAACGAAGACGACGATGACTACGACGACAACAACAACAACATTAACAAATAAAAACAACAAACAACAACAACAACAATAACAACAACACTAACAATAACAACAACAAGAACAACAAGGACGACGACGAGAACGACGACGACAACGACAACGACGACAACAACGACAATAACGAGAAGAATGACAACAATGATAAAAACAGCAACAACACAACAACGACAATGTAACATCCCAATTTTCCTAAATTCGGATGTTAATAGATCATTCATATGCATCTCATATTTTTATGCATTATTTGTTCTTTTGAAAATTTTATTCATTTTGCAACTTCGGGCAATTTATTGGAGTGGAGATAATATGACTTCTCCCGTGTGAAATAAAAAGTTCGTGATATTTAAAATGTCGTTTGGGGTTATCCGATTTGGTTTTGAAAGTTTTTATAATGCCCAAAATTATTTTTAGTTAAGTTTTTAAATGCTATTTGTGTGGCCTATTGCATTAAAACTATTTTCAAAATATTTGCATTAGGTGGAAGTAGGTTCCTTGATTAGTTATTAGGTGGATTTATCTTATATTTATATATATCTATATTAGATTTATAATATGTATATCTATATATACTTATTTATATATATTGCTATGTGCGTATATATATATATATATTATATATATATGCATATATTTTTGTATATGTATAGTATTATTTATTTTCTCTGTTTGTTTTTCTTTAAAAAAATATATATATTATTTTAATACTTTCTTTTTGTGGTTTAAAAAAAACTAGCTGGCCAGGGCGAGCCAAAGGCTCAGCCCAGCCAGCACCGCATGTACCAGCACCAGGTGCCCAGGCCAGCTCCCCACGAGCCAAGTCCCAGTCCCACGTGAGCTAGGAACCCACGCAGCACACCCATGCCCCAGCGCTAGCCAGCTCTAGCTTTGACCAAGGCCACCAGCACCGAGCCCCATGCCAGGAGGCCAGGGCCACAGGCCCAGCATCAGGGACTTCCCTGCCCCGAGCCGGATCTCATTGGACCCCACACGCCACCTCGCCTCGTCAGCGCCCTTGACCAAGAGAGCCCCCTTTCGCCAACTTCCTCCCAAGCCGGAGTGCGTGAGCGCTCGCATCAGGAGTCCTTTTTTTTCTCCCGCGAGCAGAGAACCTCAGGACACCGAGGCCCCTGTCCCGATTCCCCATGCCCTCGATCCGTTCCGCCGTCGCCGGAGCACCCTGTAGCAGCACTGCCATTCGCCAGAGCCGCGCCCGCCCGTGCTCCTCGTCTTCACAGGAGCCACAGGCGCCTGGTCGGTTTCGACCGTGTCCTCGCGACCGCATCGTCACGAGACGACTCCCGCATCCCTAACGCGAGACCGAGCCCGATTTCCTCAGCCGCCGCCTCGGGTTCTTCGACGCCACGAGGAGGTCGCCGCGAATCCAGGAGCTCGCCAGGAGTTGGTCACCCTGATCCCAATCGCCTGAAGCCGCACGTCGACCCGATTTCTTCAAAGGAGCTCGTCGTCAGCCCGTTCGTTTCGTAGTTCGTCGGAGACTCACCGGAGGAGCACCACCGTTCCGTTTTCCCCGCTGTTCGTGGTGAGAACGCACGCACGAGCGATCCATCAAGTCCTGATGAACAGCTTCAGGACGAAATTCAATCTGTTTTTAATCTGTTTTAGCTGTGTCAGATTCTCGGTATAATTTTGAAACGCGTTTATCTTTTTACTCGTAACTCCGATTCAGGAAATTCTTTTTCCTGTGATCTCGTATTAATGAGTAGAACATGTTAGAACCAGTAGTTTTCAGTTTTACGAATTTTTTTTTTTGTTAAAACAGATTATTTTAACCTACCGGAGGCCATATTTTGCAAACCGTTCATCCGGTTTAGTTGATTCTTTTTGCGTTGTCATCGTATCGGCTTGTAGATGATTTTATACCTACTTCCATGCTATTTATGCTTTGGTTTAAACAAGTTGTTTTTATTGCCGATGGTTTTATTTGGTGTTATGTGATTGTGGTGATTGATTGGTGTGATTGTTTGCAACGTGTAGATTGTGCGGAGTGCGACGCAAACTATTGTCAGGAGTGTGACCTTCTGAATCAGAATCAAGGCAAGTTACATGTTGATCATCCTTTACCTATTATTTTTCTATGCATGTAGTATTATACCACCCTATGAAAGTTATGCATGTATAGGAATATTATTATTGATATGCTATTGAGCTATATTCCCTCGTCATTGAAGATCGTGGTATTTGTAGTTTTGCTATGCTATGTAGACGGGGATTGGTTCCTGTATTCATTGAGTTTATGTGAGGATTACTACAAAATAAATTGAGTAGTAATTCAGGATATAATACACCTCTGGGCGGATATGGTATTGCTGGGTGGTTTCAAGAACATCATGGTTTCTACCCTCTGAATGTAAGTGGAATGCCGCCCAGGTTCAAAAAGATCAAACAGACTTAGTGACTAGTAGCTTCCTTGTGCGACCACTGGCCATTATGGGCTCTGGCTTAGTTGATCAGTCATGGAAACCTTACCCGGATGTGCCAGCTGATGTAGCTATGATAGGTGGGATGGGCCTCCTGTGGGACTAGGTGACTGCTTCTGAAAGACTTCGTCTCAATCTTCGGGTTGGGTCCAGTGGGTACAGCGTACTAACCTCTGTAGAGTGTATAAACTAATCATGATTAGCCGTGTCCCCGGTTATGGACAATTTTGAGAAGCTAGGCCATTACAGTTGTTGGATGATCTTGACAGATGACACACTTAATAAAACTTGACGGGAAACTTAATGATGGTAATAGGTTGGAGTTGGAGATGCCAACTCAACCATATGTGAGTTATTGTAGCAAACAAATTAAAACTTGACTATTAGGTAGCTATGAGGATAAAATCAGCTTTCTGCAAAATAACCATCAGCCTTTCTTTTGTTTTACTATGCATATACATGTAGGTCTGTTATATTATCTTTTCTTGTGTAACTTGCCAATACATTCAAAGTATTGACCTATATGGCTGCAACGTATCATGTTGCAGGATATTCAGACGAGGAGTAAGGTACCGTTAGGGTCGCGAGTCTTCACTCAACATCGCCAGTGGGCTATGATGGGACTCATCGTTATTATTCTGTTACTTTTCCGCTGTTTATTAGAATAAAGCTAGCTAAGTGCTATGCAGATTGTTATATTTTATAAATTCTGGATCATACGTTATTATAAATGATGCACTTGCTATTCTGGTTTTCATCTATACTGTGTGTGCTAGCGAGTCGATCCATTGACTAGCACAGTAAAGCACAGGGACTCAAATCCTTCGAGGTTTGGTCGTTACAGATGGCATCAGAGCAATGCGTTGACTGTAGGTCGTGACCCTAGAAAATGGATTAGAAAAGCCATAGGAGTCTAAATTTATTCTATACACTTTGTCTACATCTTACTCTTTCATTAGACAACCACTCTAGTATCTTGACCAGCTAAGTAGGAACTAGTGCTGAGACCACCACTTATCTTGTTTTAATTGCGCTATTAACGTGTTAGCGTATCTGTTTATGCCCGCTTTGTGGCATGACGATACTAGGTTGCTTGCTTGATTGTTATTTTGCTTGTTTGTTAAACTAGGATCTTGTCGAGATTATTCGACTATATATATAGATATGTTTGATTATTGTTATGCTTGTTTGTGTTATTTGTTATGATGTTTTGTTGCCTCATATATATTACCTTGGTCATAATATGCATATGGGTAGAATATCTATATTCCTCTAGACCTATTCTATCTATTACTCATCTATTCTTGCCAACCAAAACCCTTAGTATGCCTATTAGAGTGAGTTCCCCCAGGAGCTGAGATGATAGTAGGTGTTGGTTGTCATCAGTTAAACTTGTCTATTGGGAAGCATGAGTTCCCTACAGATTTGATCATATTGAAGTCACAAGGTCTGAATATTATTTTGGGTATGGACTGGTTACAATTATATGAAGGAGTTATCGATTGTGCTAGTCGATCTATTTCTCTCAGTGCACCAGGAGGGAGGATAATCAAATATGTATGTAAGTACCAGCATAAGAGGACGCAGGTGAACCCTCTTAAGGGGGGTAGCCTGGAAGAGGTGCCAGTTGTGAAGGATTATCCAGATGTGTTTCCGGAGGAGTTGCCAGGTATGCCACCAGATAGAGATATTGAGTTTCTCATTGATTTGATTCCTGGTACCGGACCTATTACAAAAAGACCATACAGAATGCCTCCTCAAGAGTTGGACGAATTGAAGAAGAAGTTGAGGGAGTTACAGGCACAAGGATTTATTCGCCCAAGTTCATCACCTTGGGGAGCCCCTGTTTTGTTTGTGGAGAAGAAGGATGGAACCTTGAGGATGTATTGATTATCGTTCTCTGAATGAGGTAACCATTAAGAATAAGTATCCTTTGCCTATGATAAATGACCTGTTTGACCAGTTGGAGGGAGCTACTGTGTTTTCTAAGATTGATCTTCGTTCTGGTTATCATCAATTAAAGATTCGTGAGCAAGATATTCCAAAGACTGCTTTCACTACGAGGTATGGGCTGTATGAGTATACTGTTATGTCATTTGGATTGACTAATGCCCTAGCATACTTCATGAATATGATGAACAAGGTGTTTATGGAGTTCTTGGATAAATTTGTGGTTGTTTTCATTGATGATATATTGGTGTTCTCCAAGAATAAGCAAGAGCATGAAGTGCATTTGAGTTTGGTGTTGGAGAAACTGAGGAAGCACCAGTTGTATGCCAAGTTCAGTAAATGTGAGTTTTGGCTGGATGAGGTAGCATTCCTTGGCCATGTTATATCAGGTAATGGAGTTGCAGTTGATCCATCCAAGGTTGCTGCTGTTACAGAGTGGGAGACACCCACGTCAGTTGGTGAGATTCGCAGCTTTTTGGGCTTAGCAGGTTATTACAGGAGGTTTATTGAGAATTTCTCAAAGATTGCAAAGCCTATGACTGAATTGTTGAAGAAGGGAAGTAAGTTTGTTTGGACTGATGATTGTGAAGCTAGCTTTCAGGAGATGAAGCAACGTTTAGTCACAGCACCAGTTTTAACTCTGCGAGACATACATAAAGACTTTCAGGTATATTGTGATGCTTCTCGTCAGGGACTTGCGAGTGTTTTGATGCAGGAAGGTAAAGTTGTTTCTTATGCTTCACGTCAGCTTAAGAATCATGAGCATAATTATCCTACACATGATTTGGAGTTAGCCTCAGTTGTGCATGCATTGAAAACTTGGAGGCATTATCTCGTTGGTAATCATTGTGATATATTTACTAATCATAAGAGCCTGAAGTACATATTTACTCAGAGGGAGTTGAACCTTAGACAGAGGAGATGGTTGGAGCTTATTAAGGATTATGATTTGAATGTACAGTATCATCCTGGTAAGGCTAATGTTGTTGCTGATGCATTGAGTCGCAGGAGCCATGCTAATGAAATTGATATTGAGGATATGCCCCCGGAGTTATGTGAGCAGTTCAGAAATCTGAGATTGGATATGGTCCCTAGAGGCTATTTGGATACACTTGAGGTAAGGCCTACTTTGCTTGACAGAATTAGAGAAGCTCAAAAGGATCATAAGTATATTGCTGAGATAAAGGAGAATATGCTAAAAGGGAAAGCAAAGGATTTCCATGAGGATGAACATGGAACCATATGGTTTGAGAAGCGTATTTGTGTACCTCAGGATGCAGATATAAGGAAATTGATTCTTCAGGAGGCGCACGATTCACCTTATTCTATCCACCCAGGTAATACTAAGATGTATTTGGATTTGAGGGAGAGATTTTGGTGTCCTAGCCTGAAGAGGGAAATTGCTGAGTATGTTGCAGTATGTGATGTGTGCCAGAGAGTTAAAGCAGAACATTAGAAACCAGCAGGTTTGTTGCAACCATTGCCTATACCTGATTGGAAGTCGGATCAGATTGGTATGGATTTCATCACTGGATTACCCAGGACTCGATCAGGTTATGATTCTATTTGGGTAGTTGTTGATCGTTTGACTAAAGTCGCTCACTTCATCCCGGTAAAGACTACCTATACCAGTGCTAAGCTAGCTAAGATTTATATGTCCAGAATTGTCTGTCTGCATGGAGTTCCAAAGAAGATAGTGTCTGATAGAGGTACTCAGTTCACTTCTAAATTTTGGCGTCAGTTGCATGAATCATTAGGTACTAGACTGGAGTTCAGTACAACATTCCATCCACAGACAGATGGGCAGACTGAGAGAGTGAATCAGATATTGGAGGATATGTTGAGAGCTTGTGCCTTGGATTACGGGTCCAGTTGGGATGATAATTTACCATATGCAGAGTTCTCATATAATAACAGTTATCACGCTAGTTTGCAGATGGCACCGTTTGAGTTTCTGTATGGTAGGAAGTGCAGGACACCATTGATGTGGGATGAGGTTGGAGAGCGTCAGTTCTTTGGACCAGACTTGATTAGAGATGCTGAGGAGAAAGTCAGGTTGGTTAGTGACAGGCTAAAGATAGCACAGTCCAGACAGAAGAGTTATGCCGATGCAAAGCGTAAGGAGGTGACATATGAGGTAGGAGACCGTGCATACCTTAGAGTTTCACCACTTGGTGGAATTAAGAGGTTTGGAATCAAAGGTAAGTTAGCACCACGCTTTGTGGGGCCTTACAAGATCTTGGAGCGTCGAGGAGAAGTAGCTTATCAGCTGGAGTTGCCAGAAGCTTTGTCAGGAGTTCATAATGTGTTTCACGTATCCCAGCTAAAGAAGTGTCATGCCGAGATGGCAGATGTTCCTTTGAGAGATACAGTGCCACTTGAGGCAATTCAGTTGGAGACCGACTTGACATATGAGGAGAAGCCTGTTAAGATTCTCGAGACAGCAGAGAGAATTACTCGCACCATGGCAATAAGGTTATGCAAAGTTCAGTGGGATCATCATACCGAAGAAGAGGCTACTTGGGAACGAGAGGAGGATCTCAAGTAGGAGCACCCACGCCTATTTGCTAGCCAACCCGAATCTCGAGGGCGAGATTCATCCTAAGGGGGGTAGGTTTGTAACATCCCAATTTTCCTAAATTCGGATGTTAATAGATCATTCATATGCATCTCATATTTTTATGCATTATTTGTTCTTCTGAAAATTTTATTCATTTTGCAACTTCGGGCAATTTATTGGAGTGGAGATAATATGACTTCTCCCGTGTGAAATAAAAAGTTCGTGATATTTAAAATGTCGTTTGGGGTTATCCGATTTGGTTTTGAAAGTTTTTATAATGCCCAAAATTATTTTTAGTTAAGTTTTTAAATGCTATTTGTGTGGCCTATTGCATTAAAACTATTTTCAAAATATTTGCATTAGGTGGAAGTAGGTTCCTTTATTAGTTATTAGGTGGATTTATCTTATATTTATATATATCTATATTAGATTTATAATATGTATATCTATATATACTTATTTATATATATTGCTATGTGCGTATATATATATATATTATATATATATATGCATATATTTTTGTATACGTATAGTATTATTTAGTTTCTCTGTTTCTTTTTCTTTAAAAAATATATATATTATTTTAATACTTTCTTTTTGTGGTTTAAAAAATAAACTAGCTGGCCAGGCCAAGCCAAAGGCTCAGCCCACCCAGCACCGCATGTACCAGCACCAGGTGCCCAGGCCAGCTCCCCACGAGCCAAGTCCCAGCCCCACGTGAGCTAGGAACCCACGCAGCACACCCATGCCCCAGCGCTAGCCAGCTCTAGCTTTGACCAAGGCCACCAGCACCGAGCCCCATGCCAGGAGGCCAGCGCCACAGCCCCAGCATCAGGGACTTCCCTGCCCCGAGCCGGATCTCATTGGACCCCACACGCCACCTCGCCTCATCAGCGCCCTTGACCAGGAGAGCCCCCTTTCGCCAACTCCCTCCCAAGCCGGAGTGCGTGAGCGCTCGCATCAGGAGTCCTTTTTTTTTCTCCCGCGAGCAGAGAACCTCAGGACACCGAGGCCCCTGTCCCGATTCCCCATGCCCTCGATCTGTTCCGCCGTCGCCGGAGCACCCTGCAGCAGCACCACCGTTCGCCAGAGCCGCGCCCGCCCGTGCTCCTCGCCTTCACAGGAGCCACAGGCGCCTGGTCGGTTTCGACCGTGTCCTCGCGAGCGCATCGTCACGAGACGACTCCCGCATCCCTAACGCGAGACCGAGCCCGATTTCCCCAGCCGCCGCCTCGGGTTCTTCGACGCCACGAGGAGGTCGCCGCGAATCCAGGAGCTCGCCAGGAGTTGGTCACCCTGATCCCAATCGCCTGAAGCCGCACGTCGACCCGATTTCTTCACAGGAGCTCGTCGTCTGCCCGTTCGTTTCGTAGTTCGTCGGAGACTCACCGGAGGAGCACCACCGTTCCGTTTTCCCCGCTGTTCGTGGTGAGAACGCACGCACGAGCGATCCATCAAGTCCTGATGAACAGCTTCAGGACGAAATTCAATCTGTTTTTAATCCGTTTTAGCTGTGTCAGATTCTCGGTATAATTTTGAAACGCGTTTATCTTTTTACTCGTAACTCCGATTCAGGAAATTCTTTTTCCTGTGATCTCGTATTAATGAGTAGAACATGTTAGAACCAGTAGTTTTCAGTTTTACGAAAATTATTTTTTTTGTTAAAACAGATTATTTTAACCTACCGGAGGCCATATTTGCAAACCGTTCATCCGGTTTAGTTGATTCTTTTTGCGTTGTCATCGTATCGGCTTGTAGATGATTTTATACCTGCTGCCATGCTATTTATGCTTTGGTTTAAACAAGTTGTTTTTATTGCCGATGGTTTTATTTGGTGTTATGTGATTGTGGTGATTGATTGGTGTGATTGTTTGCAACGTGTAGATTGTGCGGAGTGCGACACAAACTATTGTCAGGAGTGTGACCTTCTGAATCAGAATCAAGGCAAGTTACATGTTGATCATCCTTTACCTATTATTTTTCTATGCATGTAGTATTATACCACCCTATGAAAGTTATGCATGTATAGGAATATTATTATTGATATGCTATTGAGCTATATTCCCTCGTCATTGAAGATCGTGGTATTTGTAGTTTTGCTATGCTATGTAGACGGGGATTGGTTCCTGTATTCATTGAGTTTATGTGAGGATTACTACAAAATAAATTGAGTAGTAATTCAGGATATAATACACCTCTGGGCGGATATGGTATTGCTGGGTGGTTTCAAGAACATCATGGTTTCTACCCTCTGAATGTAAGTGGAATGCCGCCCAGGTTCAAAAAGATCAAACAGACTTAGTGACTAGTAGCTTCCTTGTGCGACCACTGGCCATTATGGGCTCTGGCTTAGTTGATCAGTCATGGAAACCTTACCCGGATGTGCCAGCTGATGTAGCTATGATAGGTGGGATGGGCCTCCTGTGGGACTAGGTGACTGCTTCTGAAAGACTTCGTCTCAATCTTCGGGTTGGGTCCAGTGGGTACAGCGTACTAACCTCTGCAGAGTGTATAAACTAATCATGATTAGCCGTGTCCCCGGTTATGGACAATTTTGAGCAGCTAGGCCATTACACTTGTTTGATGATCTTCACAGATGACACACTTAATAAAACTTGATGGGAAACTTAATGATGGTAATAGGTTGGAGTTGGAGATGCCAACTCAACCATATGTGAGTTATTGTAGCAAACAAATTAAAACTTGACTATTAGGTAGCTATGAGGATAAAATCAGCTTTCTGCAAAATAACCATCAGCCTTTCTTTTGTTATACTATGCATATACAAGTAGGTCTGTTATATTATCTTTTCTTGTGTAGCTTGCCAATACATTCAAAGTATTGACCTATATGGCTGCAACGTATCATGTTGCAGGATATTCAGACAAGGAGTAAGGTACCGTTAGGGTCGCGAGTCTTCACTCAACATCGCCAGTGGGCTATGATGGGACTCATCGTTATTATTCTGTTACTTTTCCGCTGTTTATTAGAATAAAGCTAGCTAAGTGCTATGCAGATTGTTATATTTTATAAATTCTGGATCATACGTTATTATAAATGATGCACTTGCTATTCTGGTTTTCATCTATACTGTGTGTGCTAGCGAGTCGATCCATTGACTAGCACAGTAAAGCACAGGGACTCAAATCCTTCGAGGTTTGGTCGTTACAGACAACAACGACAACAACAGCAACAACGACAACAACAACAAAAACAAATACAACGAAGGCGACGACGACAACAACAACAACAAAAACAACAACGACGACGACGACAACAAGAACAACAACAAGGACGATGATGACAACGACAACCACGACAACAACGACAATGAAAAGAACAACGACAACAACGACAACAAAAACAACAAAAACAATGACAACAGCGACATCGACAACAACAATCACAACAACGACTAGAACGACATCAACAACAACAACGACAACAACGACAACAGCGACAACAATGACAATAACGACATCAACGACAACAATAACAACAAAAACAACAAAGACGACGACGACGATGATGACGATGATGATGACGACGATGACGAAGACGACAACGGGGATGACGACGACGGCGACTACTACAACAACAATAACAACCATAAGGACGACAAGAACGACGACAACAACGACAACGACGACAATGACGAGAACAACGAGAAGAACGATAATAACAACAACAATGACAACAGCAACATTAACGACAAAAGTGACAACAACGACAACAACAACAACAACAACAACAACAACAACAATAAGAACAACAAAGAAGAAGAAGACGATGACGACAACAACAACAACAACAACAACAACAGAAACAACAACAACAATAACAAAAAAAGAACAACAAGAACAAGAACAACAAAAACAACGACGACGACGACGATGATGACGACGATGACAACAAGAACAATGAAGAAGTCGACGACAACGACAACAACAGCAACAACAAGAACGACAACAACAACAACAACAAGAACAACATCCACAACAATAAGAACAACAAGAACAACAACAAGAACAATGACGATGACCACGACGATGACAACAACTACAACAACCACAAGACTAACAAGAAAAACAACAACGATGACGACGACAACAAGAACAAGAACAACAATAGCAACAACAACAACAAAAACAACAATAACAATAACAACAACAACAACGACAACAACAACAACAACAACAACAATGACGACGACGAGAATGAAGACGATGACGACGATGATGACGACGATGATGACGATGATGACGATGACGACGACAACGACGACGACAACGACGACGACAACAACAACAACAACAACAATAACAACAACAACAACGACGACGATGACAAGGATGATGACGAGGTCGACAACGATGCCGACCACCACCACCACCACCACCACGAAAACAACGATGACAACTACAACCACAACAACAACAGGAACAACAAGAACAACAACAACAACAAGAACAACAACAACAACAACAACAAAAACGACAACAACAACAACAACAACTACAACAACAACAATAACAACGACGATGACGACGTCAACAACGACAACAACAATAACAACAACGACGACGACAACAGTGACAACAACGACAAAAGCGACAACAACGACAACAACGACAACAACAACAACAACGACAACAAATACAACAACAACAACAACAACAAATACAACGAAGGCGCCGACGACGACAACAACAACAAAAATAACATCAACGACGACGACAATAAGAACAACAACAAGGACGATGATGACAACGACAATGACGACAACAACGACAATGACAAGAACATAGACAACAACGACAACAAAAACAACAAAAACTATGACAACAGCAACAACAACGAAAATAACGACATCAACAACAACAACCACAACAACGACAATAACGACAATAACGAC
>NC_058521.1:284953098-284955598 GCF_904849725.1 Hordeum vulgare subsp. vulgare | reverse complement strand
GAAAGAAACTTCAAATAAGACTAGGGAGTCTTCTACTACATCAAACACTAAATGGTTTTTGTCCAACAGAAAATAATAACAAGGAACTAAGATATAAATTTAACTAAGATAAAATTAAGTATTTTTCACAAAACTATTTGAAAGTATTTCCAAACAGGATTTGAAACAGTGGAGAAACCAATTGCAAGTTACTAAGGAACTAGAATTGATTTCATGATAACAAATAAAAATAAATAAAATAAAATTTTGTTGTTGTTGAAAAGTTACTGGTAAATATCAGAAAACAAAATATAACTTGTCACAATTACAAAAAAACAAATTAAGAACAATTAATACAAAAGAAATAGCAAGAAAACAAAAAAGGCTAAAACAGAATGTGTTTTGCTTAAAACCCTAAGTAAAAATATTTAAAAAAATTCAAACTTAAACTACTAAAAGATATGATCAATAGGAAACAGCAGCACAAAGAATTAAATTAAAAGCTATTTTTAAACTCCCGGAATAAGCAAAACAAGATTTAATTCAAATCTGATCTAACTCAATTTTTATAAATCCAAACATAGAAAACTTATAGATCTTCAGAAACTGCATAACATTTGTGATCCAACGCAAAAAGAATCGTCTAATTTGGAGTTACACACTAATAGATATGAATTTTCTAAGATTGGAATTTTCTGAAAAAACTGCAATACGGGATTTCGTGGATCTCACCGGAGTTAGTCGCCGGAGTTGGAGAAGACGGCGGGAAGGTTGCTCCGGTGGCCGGCCAAGGCGATGGAGGGGTCCAGGTGATGGAGGAGGGCTCGGGCAGAAGGTTGGTGGCGTCGGCGGGGCGTGGGGGCGACGGGAGGGAGCAGCAGGAGCTCTGGTGAGTTCCTGTTGGAGGCGAACTCCGGCGAGGTGGGGGATGCGTTCCGACGAGGGGAGGGGCTGGGCTATGGGGAAAATGGGGAGAGGAGGTTGAGGGGAGTATTTATAGGGGCTCGGGGTGCTCGGAGAAGGAAGGAGCAAGGAGATCGGGAAGGTGGAGATTTCTCTCACCATGGCTATGGAAGTTTCCTGTGAGGACGGAGAACGTGAGGAAGAAGAAGATCCTGTTGGGCCAGTTTTTGGAAAGGTCTTAATGGGCCAGGGGGGTATTTCCTAATAAAAGTTATCTCCTTCCTATTTTCAAAACTAGGAAACTAAAACGTTAAAAAGGAAATCAAATCAATTCGGAATAAATAGTTTTTATATACTAAAATTATCAGAAAAATAAAATATAGATGATGGGCATTTTTCCACGGCAAAAATAAAAACTTCAGAAGAAATTATTTTCACAAAGTTGCCAAAAAGGTTTAATTTCGTTTGCAAATAATTTTCAAATGATCCTCTATGTTTGAGGGTGCAAATAACATTCAAAATGCCCGGGTATTTGAGGGTCATGTTCCTCCGCTCTTTTCTGTTTGACCGAATGTATTTCCCGGCATTTTCTTGCGCGAAGAAAACGAATGGTAATGCAAAAAGAATTCAATGCAAATATCTCCGTTCAAATTCTTTGTAGTTGAAGAAGTCATGTCATCTTCTCTCTTTGTTTTTAAATGATTGAATTTTAATTCACCGGAGAAGGGGGAAAGTCATTTTATTCCCTCTCATTCAAAAGTTTCGAAAAGTTCCAAATTTCACACAAGTTTCAGTCACTCAGCAAACAAACAAACAATCAATCTAATAATTATATTAACATTCCAAAATTTATAATTTTGGGACGTTACACAACAACAAAAACAACAAGAAGAACAACAACAACAATAACAATAACAACAACAACGACGACAACAACAACAACAACAACAACAATGACGACGACGAGAATGAAGACGATGACGACGATGTTGACGATGACGACGATGACGACGGCAGCGACGACAACAATGACGACAACAACAACAACTACAACAACCACAACAACAACAACAACAACAACAACAACAACATCAACAACAACAACAACAACAACGACAACACAACAACGACGACGATGACGACGACGACGACAATGATGACGACGATGAGGACGACAACGATGACGACGACGACCACCATCACCACCAGGAAAACGACGATGACAGCCACAACAACAACAACAACAACAACAACAACTACTACTACTACTACAACGACAAAAACAACAACAACAATGACAACAACGACAACGACGACGATGACGATGACAACAATGATAACAACAACAATAACAACAATGACGACGAAAACAGTGACAACAACGACCAAAGCGACAACAACGACAACAACAACAACAACAACAACAGCAACAACAACTACAACAACAACAACAATAACAACAACAACAACAACAACAATGACAGCGACAACAACGGCAATGACGAGAACAACGACAACAGCGACAACAACAATAACAACGAGAACAGAGACAAGAACAACAACGACAACAACAACAACAACGAGAACAGAGACAAGAACAACAACGTCAACAACAACA
>NC_058521.1:284945598-284948098 GCF_904849725.1 Hordeum vulgare subsp. vulgare | reverse complement strand
TCGAGCTCCTAGAGCCTCCAGGAGCGTGATGAGCCCTCCAGCTGCCCTCCCCGTGCCCTAGAGCCGTCTCTCATAGAAGGCCGAGCTTCGGCCGCTGCTTCGGGTCGTCGCCGGCGCCTCTTCCGGCGACCCTAGCTTCCCCTGATGCCCCTGCTAGATGCGGCGTTGCACTAGCTAACCGTAGCTCCTTTCTGCGCCCAAAACCGACGGCCGATGCGCTGTCTAGTTCTCTCCGGCGAGCCCTCCACCGTGCCCGTGGTCGCCGCCGGCCATGCTCCGGTGGGGGTCGACGTGGCAAAGCTAACCCAGCAGTTAGGGGCTTAATCACTCGCTGACAGTGGGCCCAAGGCCAAGTCAAACCCCAATTAGGACTGATCAGCGCGGGATTAGTCCCAGAGAGGCTGACTAGTGGGTCCCCCCTGTTAGGTTTGACCTGAACAGGTCGGCTGACCTGCTGACGTCAGTCTGATGCAATAAATAGAATTTCCAGTATAAAACTAATTCCAGGAAATTGCTAAAACTTGTAAAAATCATAGAAATTAATCTGTAACTCCAATGAAAATAATTTATATATGAAAAAGTATCAGAAAAATTCAAGGATTCTGATTATGCTATTTTCAACTATGTTTGAAAAAGTTACAGAACCCTAAAATGTGGAATAAGGATTAATTCAATTCTTATAATTACTTTTTAAATGGAATTTGGAAAATATTCAAATTTCATTATGAATGCCATGATCACACACTGTCCTAATTACAAATCAGTACCATAACATGACATTTCATGCATGCTAACATCAAGTTGATCTGAGCATCAGGTCGAATCAATTAAAACGGTATCCGAGAATACCCCGTTTGAATTGATATTCGAATGTGATTCAAATCAACTCTAAACCTAATACATATTGATTATAATAACTTATCGCCTTGCATTCTCATGCCATGCTCATGCATCATTTTGAGTGCATATGATTGTTATTGAATGTTGCCATTCATTTCGGTAGGCTCCGCACCCCCGGATTCCACCGAATATCCGTCTGACGGATATCGTTCCTCCTTTGAGCAACAAGGCAAGCAACCCTTTTGATCATCCCGATAATTCCCATGTTCTTGCTCATGCACTTATTTATTGCATTAGGATCAAATGCTTCAACTGCTTTTACCACGTTAGTTGAACCCACTTCCTTTGCATGACCTAACCTTGTCACAGTAAATAGCCGAACCTTGCAACCTAGCATACCTGGTAGTTGCTTGAGCTGTGATGTGCCTTATCCTGCTATGCATGCTATGCTTAGAGTTGTGTATGGTCTGTCATCGCGGAGATGAACAGAATTGTGGAATGTGTTCGGTGAGCAAAGGTTGTGTGTTGAACTTGATTTGGTAAAGGTACCGGTGAAAGGCTGTGTAGGAGTACATGGCGGGTTGTTTCATTGGAACCGTCCTTAGGAACTGAGTTCCGTGTATGTAATCCAAGACTAGATACTACCACATGCTCGGCCCTGAAATATGACCCCGCTCGGCCTATTAATCGCGAAGTACTCGGTCCAGGAGTTGCAAGTAGTTTCTGGTGTTTATAGTAATGCTGGAGGCCGTGCATGGTGCTGACCTGAGAGGGGGACTGTGATGCGGTAGGCAGTGGCACGGTGTACCAAGTGGCACACGGATGGTGGGCTTGGGAACCCTCCGCACATCGTTTGAGGCCGTGGCGGAAACCTCGGCCGGACTTTCGTACGGGTTACTCTCGGATAGGCGATAAACCTGGACTAGGTACTAGTGTGGTTAACGGTCGTGGCCGACTCCCTCGCTGGGCTTCCGCTTGAAGGTTGCCGAGGTGCATGACGTGCACATGGCGATAAGTGGCGAGAGCATGTGTGACGAAGTACACCGCTGCAGGGTTATGATCAATTCGAATAGCCGCGTCCGCGGATATGGACTACTTGGAGACATATGTTGTTCATAGATAACTTCAATGCCTACTCATAAAATTGTCAAGATAAGCATGAGTGTCATGGACGGCATTTCCGTACGGAGACGGAATGATTCCACGACAGTGTATTGTTGTGGTGTTAGTGGACTCGTGTGCGAGAAATCAAGTTGTCAAAATTATTTGAAAATGCAAGTGTCTAGCCACGAGTCAAATGCTGGCTTTCCGCATGAAACCCCACAATACCTTTTGATACCTTGCATGAGTAGTTAGTTCTCCTAAAGTCTTGCTGAGTACCTTCGTACTCATGTTTGCTTAATACATGTTGCAGAGGTTGCTCATGACCCTAATGGAGGGTTCTTCGTAGACATCGACGACGACGAGTAGCTGGTGTCCCAGCTACGATCTGGCCCTACGTTGGATCTGTAGTATAGTGAGGCCATGTGCCTATAGTTGCCCTGTCTGTACTCACACAGTTTAAAACTCTTCCGCTGGCTTGTAATTGAATGACTGTTATTATGGGTCGTGAGACCCTTAATGTGTAATATTATGTGTGTGGCTCTTCCGAGCCTCTTAA
>NC_058521.1:284940598-284943098 GCF_904849725.1 Hordeum vulgare subsp. vulgare | reverse complement strand
ATGACAATAACAACGACAACAGCGATAACTAAAACAACAAAAACAACGACAACAGCAAGAAGAACGAAAACAACGACATCAATGACAACAACACAACGACAACAGCGACAACAATGACAATAACGATATCAACGACAACAGTAACAACAAAAACAACAGAGATGGCGATAATGATGATGACAACGACGAGGATGATGACGATGATGATGTCGACGATGACGACGACGATGTCAATGACTATGACTATGACGACGACTACAACAACAACCATAAGGACGACGACGACAACGACGACAATGACGAGAACAACGAGAAGAACGATAACAACAACAACAATGAAATCAACGACATTAACGACAACAGTGACAACAACGACAACAACAACAACAACAACAACGAAGACGACGACGACGACGATGACGACAACAACAACAACAACAACAACAACAACAACAACGACAACAACGACAACAACAACAACAACAACAACAACAACAACAACAACAACACCACCACCACCAAAGATGACGACGACAACAACAACAGCAACAACAACAAGAACAAGAACAACAACAACAACAACAACAACAACAACAACAACGAAGACGACGACGACGACAACAACAACAACAACAAAAGCAACAACAGTAACAACAACATAAACAATAACAGCTACAACAACAACAACGAAGACGACGAGGACGACAACAACAACAACAACAACCAAAAACAACAACAACGACAACGACGACGACGACAACCACCACGACGACGACAGACACGACAACAACGATACTGATGAGAACAACGACAACAACAACATAACAATAACAACGACAAAAATGAAAACAACAACAACAACAACGACAAAAACAACAACAATGACTACAACAACAACAACAACAACAACAAAAAGAACAATGGCGACGACAACAACAACATCAACAACAAGAACAACAACAACAAGAACAAAAAAACAAGAACAATGACGACGACAACAATGACGACAAGAACAATAACAACAACAACAACAACAACAATACCAACAACAACAACAACAACAAGAACAATGACGATGACGATGATGACAACAACAACAATGATGAGAATAATGACAACAATAACAACAACAACAACAACGACGACGACAACAACGACAACAACGACAACAAAAACAACAACAAAACAACGAGGACGACGATGACGATGACTACTACAACAACAACAACAACAACAACAACAACAACAACAACAACAACAACAACAACAACAACAACAAGAAAAACAAGAACAACAACGAAGACGACGATCACCACGCAAACAAGAACAAGAACAACAACAGCAACCACCACAACAACAAGAAGAACAACAAGAACAAGAACAACCACAACATCAACCACAACAACAACAAGAATAACAACAAGAACAACAACAACCACAACAGCAACAACAACAAAAATGACGACGACGACGACGACGATGATGACGATGACGACGATGATGATGACAACGATTACAACAAAAACAACAACAACAACAATGACGACGATAACAACAACAACAACAACAACAAAAACAACGAAGGCGACGAGGACGACGACAACAACAACAAAAACGACAACAATGACTACAATGACAACAACGACAAAAACGAGTACAACGGCAGCAACAACAACAACGGCAACAACAACAACAACAACAACAACAACAACAAAAACAACAACAACAAAAACAACGAAGGCAACGACGACGACGAAAACAACAACAAAAACAAAAACAACGACGACGACAACAACAACAACAAGGACGATGACGACAACGACAATGATGGAAACAATGACAATGACAATAACAACGACAACAGCGATAACTAAAACAACAAAAACAATGACAACAGCAACAAGAACGAAAACAACGACATCAATGACAACAACGCAACAACAACAGCGACAACAATGACAATAACGATATCAACGACAACAGTAACAACAAAAACAACAGAGATGGCGATAATGATGATTACAACGACGAGGATGATGACGATGATGATGTCGACGATGACGACGACGACGTCAATGACTATGACTATGACGACGACTACAACAACAACCATAAGGACGACGACGACAACGACGACAATGACGAGAACAACGAGAAGAACGATAACAACAACAACAATGAAATCAACGACATTAACGACAACAGTGACAACAACGACAACAACAACAACAACAACGAAGACGACGACGACGACGATGACGACAACAACAACAACAACAACAACAACAACAACGACGACAACAACGACAACAACAACAACAACAACAACAACAACAACAACAACAACACCACCACCACCACCACCACCACCAAAGACGACGACGACAACAACAACAGCAACAACAACAACAACAACAACAACAACAACAACAACAACAACAACAACAACAACGAAGACGACGACGACGACAACAACAACAACAACAAAAGCAACAACAGT
>NC_058521.1:284910598-284935598 GCF_904849725.1 Hordeum vulgare subsp. vulgare | reverse complement strand
CACAATGCCACTTGACCCCCAGGGCACCAGTGCTTTATCTTGTGAGGAGAAACCATGGTAAGGGTTTGCACCACTCGGCGATAGGGAAATGCACGGGACTGGGACCTGCAGACACAGAGTGCCGAAAGGGTCTTCAAACCTCCCCAAAAGCAGGAAGGATACACCACGAACGAGCTCACACTCGCAGGACAAATCATCAGCATGGCAACATCACAGGCTGGCAACAGTCGCGGCCAGTATGGAAGCATCGCACATTCCTCGTCATCTGGGAAAACGTTAAAAGGTACCCACGACACATGACCTAGCTTTTGTTAAACTTAACATGTGGACCTATCAGGAGGACGAGGCTGTGAATCATAAGGACACGCCGTCATTGGAGCCCACGCCGCGGCCCTCTGGAGCAAGCCTTGTCACCAGGTCTTCCACATGAGCCTCGACCCATTCGGCCAGGGCTCGGATTGTCTCTAGCACCGGATCCAGCACTGAAGCAAAGTCAAAGTCGGGGTCGAGGTGAAGGAGGTGGCTAAAGACGTCTGAGGCGGCCTGACCCAAAAGGTCGCGACTCTTCTCCTCCGCAAGCGCAAGGGCCCTCTCGGCGCCCGCCTCCAGATGCTCCACTACGTGGTATGAAAAGCCCAAGCACCTGGAGTTGTCGGGAATCAGGGGACCGGAGACGCCTTTTCCATAGGTGTCGCTCGGAGCGCGGGGAGACTCAACTCGAGGGACCGGAACATCCTGGAGCGCTCAGGTTGAAGGCTGCGAGCGTGGGCTGCCTCTTCGGAAGCCTCTCCAAGCAGGGTAGCCGTGCCTTTCACTTGTTTGCATAAATTAGAAAGTTTACCCTCGGCAGTGGCATGTGCGTCAAGCGCAGCCTCTCGGCTTTCCACTTCCTGATCAAGCCTTCTCCGGAGGGCAATGACCTAATCTTGCAGGCAGCCACGGTGGTTGAGGAAGCGGGCCTCCTGGAGCCTCAATGTCGCACGGTAATCGAGAAGAAGGGAATGTCGAGCCTCCGCCACCCCCTTCTCTATCTCCTCCCCAAGCTTCGTTTCACGAGAGGCAAGGGATTCCTTGGCAAGCGACAACTGGTGCTCCCTCGTCTCCAGCTGCTCCTGCTCCAAGCACTGCTCCACCTCTACAAGCACCAGCAATTCGGCGGATGCTTGAGGACCGGCATGGAAGGACTCCGCCGACGGGCCCCCCAGGGAGGCCCTTGGTGGAGCTTGGTCTTCAAGACGGGCGATGAGGGCGCAAAGCTCCCTGTGGCGGTCTTCGGATGCCCTTGACCGACAATCAGCCTCATGAGCCTCAGCGAGAGCGCGCTCGCGGGCTTCTACCGCTACAGGGAGGGATGCCTCCGTCTCTGCGCGAGCGCCCTGCCGCTGCAGGTGGCAGAGGTTCACGACAACCTCAAGCTGGCGTCACCCCGATGAAAGGTACTGGCCGTCACCTTCCCGGCTGACTTCATGACTGGCAAGAACCGCCCCAGATGTTGAAGCGCATTTGCAGCGATGCGGAGCAAGCCCCATGGTGCGGTAGGCGAACCCGAGACAGGCTCCAGAAGCTAGGAGGGGTCCTCGCCTCCCGTATACCGAGCAAGAGAAGCGCGCAAGGAATAACCCGGGCCGAGTCCATATCCGGGTTCTGGGGGCTCACGTGTGGCCGTTTCATCGGCATTGAGCGCCCCACGGTGCGCCTCATCTCCATGCTGAAGGGGTCCAAGGGGAAAGGGGCGGCATGGCCCCAGGAGGGGCCACACTCGAGGGGATAGGCATCCCACAGAAGTACCAGAGTCAGCCACCGAAGAAGACCCCGGGGGCGGGGTGGGGGGGGGGGGGTGGTCCACGTGCATGAGGCTCAAGAGACCGAGCCCCGTGGAGTGCTAGAGAAGAGGTCTCGGGATACCCGGCGATCTCCGGAGCAGGCGGCGTTGATCCGCCTCCCCGGCCGCCGAAGGGAAACCTGAAGAACAAGGGTTCAAAAGATAGGCGCATAAAGGGAGGACGAGGGCGAACAAAGGTACTTACTGGTCAATGGCCATCCACCACTTCCTAGCCGAAGGCCATCACACCGGGGGGCGGCGGCCCTCGGGGAACCTCCTCTTCCAGCCAGCAGGGGCGACCCAGCGGGGGGTCTCGGCGGCCCTGGAGCGAGTCTTGGAAGTGGGGGAAGCGCTTTCCACCGTCGACCGATCGCCACCACCAACCCCGGCTTGACGCGAAGCTAGAGCCGGGAGGACGGGCGGCGGCGCACCGCCCACCCTGGTCATGGGGGTAACCGCACAACCAGGGTCTTCGGGGGGGGGGGCAGGCGAACCCCGGGGGGCGCGGCCTCCGGGGAACGCCTTTCCCCCTCAGGAAGGAGCCCCCATTCATCAAAGAGCGGCATCTCCATGGCAAGAGCTCCCGGGGATTGTAGCTTTACAGCGGCAGGCCGTTCGAGGGAACCTCGCCAGGATTGTCGTCGGTCAGCCGACGAAGTAGCTCACCAAAGACATGAGGGAAAAGGGGACGACTTGGGTCCTCATCGAGTCGCTGGGCCCTGTGTTGGCACACATGGGGCCGGAGTGGCGTTGGAGTGGTGCAATCCGTCGACAGATAAACTCGCGCACCACCATCGCCATCGTCACCCCCGCACGCCTCAGCTTTTCCAGACGGATCAAGACCGACGCGAGCCGGGGGTCAATAAGTTCTTCGTGCTCCCACCCCCGGTTCGGTGTCGAGGAGGTTGGCGGAGGTTAGACTAGAGCTCCGGCCTCGGCAACCTCAACCTGCACCCACTGCCGCCGGAACCCTTCCGCTTCGGGGAGGAGCTCAGCATATAGGACCCCGGGGGCTGTTGAATCCACAGTTCTCAAGGACGCGCACCTAGAGCACTGCACCTCGGAGATCAACTGAAGCGAGAAGAAATGGCGGAGCAATGCCACGGAAGGAGTAACACCAACAAAAGCCTCACACAAGAATGCGAAGGCAGGGAGGAGGACCAAAGAACGGGGGTCAAGGTGGAGCGCATGGATCTGGTAATGCGAAATCGGTGCATTGATGAAGCCCGAGAATGGCGACAGTACACCAGAAATGAGGGCCTGAAAATGGAGAGGAACCGCGAGGGACGCCCTCTCCCTCCGAGGCCATGAGCCCAGCCAGATCTGGGTGCCCCCCCCCACTCATTGAGTCGGCAGCAACTACCAGCTGGACCTTCTTCAACCCCTCGAGGTTCACCATGGTCGATTGTTCCAATGCGGGCCAGGGCGTCGCTGGGATAGTCGGGCCCCACGAGCCTCCACATTTCCCCCATTTCTAAGAATGACGGAGAGAACAAGGCAACAACGACATGACGCGCGTGGGTCAGAAGAAGAATCGGTGGCTGGATCGACAGAAGGAAGAGCCGGCGGCGGAATGGAGAGGGGGCGGAGACGGTGGGCAGACGCAGGTTAGGAGATGTTACGCGGAGAGGACGGGCTCGCCATTTTCAAGGCCCGGCCCATAGGTGTTTAGGGCCCGCGACGCTTTGGGCCACCCTCATGGCTCCGCGAAGAAGCCAACCAAGGGGCGCCTTGGGCCCGGGGGCTACTGTCAGCATTCTAGGAATTGGGGTACCCAAACCTTCCTGCGTGCGGCTGATGACCCACAAGTATATTGGATCACAACTGTTTTCTATGGTAGAGTATTCAACCCAAATTTATTGATTCAACTCAAGGGGAAGCGAAAGAATATTCTCTAGTATTAGCAGTTGAGTTGTCAATTCAACCACACCTGAAAGATTTAGTGTCTGCAGCAAAGTATCATTAGCAAGGTAGTATGATAGCAGTAGTAGCAACAGTAACCAGTAGCAACAAAGTAACAGTAGTAGCAACAGAGTAACAACAGCAGTAGTGACAGCAGTAGCGGCAAAGTAACATAGCAAGGACCAGAAGGAAAAACTCGTAGGCATTGGATCGGTGATGAATGATTATGCCGGATGATATTCATCATGTAATAGTTATAACATGGAGAGATAAGTAACTAGCTCCCGTTCATCAATCTAATGTAGGCATGTATTCCGTATGTAGTCATACGTGCTTAGGGAAAAGAACTTGCATGACATCTATTGTCCATCCCTCCCGTGGCAACGGGGTCCTAATGGAAACTATGGGATATTAAGGTTCTCCTTTTAATAAAGAACTGGAGCAACGCATTAACACTTGGTGAATACACGAACTCCTCATACTATGGTCATCTCCGGGAGTGGTTCCGGCTATTGTCACTCCGGGTTGCCGGGTCATAACACATAGTAGGTGACTACAACTTGCAAGATAGGATATAAAACACACATATATTGGCGACAACATAATAGGTTCAGATCTGAAATCATGGCACTCAGGCCCTAGTGACAAGCATTAAGCATGGCAAAGTAGTAGCAACATCAATCTCAGAATATAGTGGATACTAGGGATCAATCCCAGTCAAAACTAACTGAATTACATGATAGATCTCATCCAACCCATCACCATCCAGCAAGCCTATGATGAGATTATTCACGAACGATGAAGAGCATCATGCGGCCCAGAACGGACTCCAGATCTGGCCTCTAGATGAAGAACAAGAGGTGGCGGCGCCTCCGTATCGTAAAACGCGATGAACTCTTCTCCTTCATTTTTTTTCCGGGTGAGACAGACTAAATCGAGCTGAGAATGGAGGCGGTGGCGATTTGTGGGCCCCACAAGCCTGCCAGGTGTGGCCAGAGGGGGCCCGCACCTAGTGGGCTTGTGGGCTCACGGCTCCACTCCCTCCGCTGATTCTTGCGCCAGTATTTTTCATGAATCCCAGAACAATTCTTCGTAAATTTTTAGGTTATTCCGAGAACTTTTGTTTCTACGCAAAAACAACCCCATGGCAATTCTGCTGAAAACAGCGTTAGTCCGGGTTAGTTCCATTCAAATCATGCAAATTAGATTCCAAAACAAGGGCAAAAGAGTTAGGAAAAGTAGATACGACGGAGACGTATCAACTCCCCGAAGCTTAAAGCCTTGCTTGTCCTCAAGCAATTCAGTTGACAAACTGAAAGAGACAAAAGAAAAACTTTGACGAACTCTGTTTGATCTTGTTGTTGCAACTATGTCTAACTCATAACCGAAATTTGAGCAAGATCACAAGTTAACAACATAAGAAAATGACCTCTAGATCTCACGGTAAACTCATATCAATGGCATAATCAACTAGCGAGCAAATAATAATAAGTTTCAAACGTCAACACTTCAATCAACACCTTCAAATACCAATGAATCAACAGGAACATAAATAGACATGCCCTTCGCAGAGGGAAGCATTGATTTGCAGAGGTGCCAGAGCTCAAGCTTTGAAAACAGAGATAATAATTTTGTATGGCATGCTTTCATTCTCAACGCAATGACTAAGAGTTCTCACAATCTTCCACGCTACACATGCGATAGGCGGTTCCCAAATAGAAAAGTAAAGTTTTGACTCCCCCGCCACCAATCAATCACACTCCATGACTAGCCGAATCCTCGGATGCCGTCCATACCAACATCAATCCAGGGGGATTTTTATTTGCAATTATCTTTTCGATTTGAGCATGGAACTGGGAATTCCAATTACCGGCCCCTTTCTCGTGAATGATAGTGAATAAACATATATCCAGTATAACACACCTAGCATGGAAGATACTGATAGCGCCCTGTCACCACATGAGCGTTCGGGCATGCCAAACAGATTATTTCTATAAGATTTAGAAAGTGGCACATGCAAATTTACTTGGAATGCCAGGTATGGTGGACTCATATGGAAAAACCTTGGGTTTATGGAAGTGGATGCACAAGCAGTATTCCCGCTTAGTACAAGTGAAAGCTAGCAAAAGACTGGGAAGCGACCAACTAGAGAACGACAACAGTAATCAAAATGCATTGAGATTAACCAACATCTTGTGCAAGCATGAGTAGGACATAAATCACCATGAACATGAATATCATAGAAGCTATGTTGATTTTGATTCAACTACATGTGTGAACATGCGCCAAGACAAGCCACTTGAATCATGCAAATGAGGACACCATCCTATCATGCTACAAGACAGTCATCTCAAAATTCATGTGGGCATCCAAGACAAACCATTATAAGCTCCCAGCTAAATAAGCATGGCATCAACAACTATGATCTCTAAGTTGTCATTGCAAACATGTTTCTCTCGTAACAATGTTTAATCACGCATGATGATCTAGTCATATTTACAAAAACAAAATAGATCGAGTTCATACCAGCTTTTCCAGGCTCAGTCACTTCATCATATATCGTCATTATTGCCTTTCACTTGCATGACCAAACGATATGAACAATAATAAGAGTGCTCGTGCATTGGACTAAAGCTGGAATCTGCAGGCACACACAACGGAGAAGACAAAGTAATATGGATCTTTAACAGATAAACAGATATGCATGCGAGAGCCACTAAACATTGTAACGATGGTCTTCTACCTTGACCCAAAGAAAAAGAAAACCATTTACACGGGAAAGCTCCCAACAAGCAAAACAAGAAAAATAAAACCTTTTTGGGTTTTTTCAAACTAGACAGACACACGAAAAGAAAGCGAGAAAAAGAAAATAAACTAGCATGGATGATACAGTGGCAAAGTGTGAACATCGACTAACAAAGTGAAAGCAGAAGCAAGAAAGTAAAGTCGGTGAGAAACACGTACTCCCCCAAGCTTAGGCTTTTGGCCTAAGTTGGTCTACTCCCAAGGAGGGAAATAACCAGCTCCGCGATACTCCGGAGTGGATTAAGGATGCCACTGCTGTGTGAGCTCTTCTGGCTCCCACTGATAAACTGGCGTGTGTTACTCGACTGGTGGCT
Organism: Hordeum vulgare subsp. vulgare; assembly: GCF_904849725.1. Classification (NCBI taxonomy): domain Eukaryota; kingdom Viridiplantae; phylum Streptophyta; class Magnoliopsida; order Poales; family Poaceae; genus Hordeum; species Hordeum vulgare. Next base: position 284,928,755 of record NC_058521.1, on the reverse strand, counting down.
CGGGCCCGAGCACCTGTGGTTGGGCCAAGCCCCAATATGCGTAGATGTCCGAGGGCATGATAATGTACCTGCCTGCATGAAGATTGAACAAAGAAGGAGCAGGCAAAGTAATAGTATCACGAGTAACCTGACTAAACACCAGGTTATAAATCATCCTTCTATTTACATCTCTATCAAGAAAATCATGGTGAACCATGCTATCATAATCTAGATATCTCTCGGGAAGAAGAATCTCTCATTCCTCTTCCAGTCTAATAGGTATCTCAAAGTAGCATAGATACCTCCGTAGACAATGCCTTTAGAACAGTTCGTGTTCAACCGTTGAGCTACTATAGCGCCCAAGCTATAAGTTTTATCATTATAAAGGGCTTCGCGCAAAACCGCAAGATCTGGGGAATAAGTGACCCAGCTTTCCCACGGCCAATCAAACATTTTCCCACAAATAGTGAGAAGTACCGAAGCACGGGAAAATGTATGCTAGCAGCTCTAGGGCAAGACATTCCTCTCTCCTCTCCTACAACAATTTATATATGAAACCTTCCAAGTCCCATGGACGAGGTTCATTTATATCCCCAACGTAAGGTAATTTGCAAACATTGCAAAAATCCTGTAGTGACATGCACTAGGGGATCATAAAGTTTGAACTCTACTATAGGAGGATTCTTGCTCGGATAGATGTTAAAGCTTTGTACGAAGATATTAGTGAGGAGGAGGTATTGCGGACACTTATCTTCAACGAAAGCGGTAAGGCCTGCGTTCTCAACCAAGTAGTAAAAGTCTTCATAAAGTCTGGGGGCGCATAAGAACACATTGCTTGGCCAATTGCACGCTCGAACTTCTGCGGCTCGAGGGACCAAATACTTGGGCTTCTTCTCACTTCCATCATCCTTGGGGTCACGGCTTGAAGAGTCTCCTAAGAACCTCCTCATCTTTTCCCTTTTCTATCTTTGAAAATTTCTGAAATTTTTAGTGATTTTAAGGAAAAGTGAGTAAGGCTCAACTAAACTCATAGCAACTACTCCAACAAGTTCCTAGACGCTATATTACGCATCAAAACTACTTGGGATCATCCAAAATTAGCATGCAAAGCTCAAGAACATGGTCATCAAGGCAACAAAAATACACGAAGTATAAGGCACTAGAGCAAAAACTAATTGGACCAATGGAGGAGTGACTTACCAAGGAGTAATTTCCCCAAAATAGTTCGGAGAATGGTGCTTTGAGCAAAGAGACCGAAAATTCCAGCAAGAGGAGCAAGAGCACGGGTTTGAGCTGCAAAATGATTTTTTCTGGAAGTAGAAGAAGCAGATGAGAGCTAGAATGAGTGGAGGGGGTGCACGTGGGCCCCACAAGCCAGGTAGGCACAGCCGGGGGCTGCCCGCGCCTCCAGGGCTTTCGGCCCACTGGTGCAGCCCACAAACTAGCTCTTCGTCTCAGTATTTTTCAAAAATTGCAGAAAAAAATCATACTTGATTTTCATGACGTTCGGAGAACTTTTATTTTCGGGGTACTTTTCTACGGGACGCTAAAACAGAAAACAGGGAAAACTAAACTAAATCTATCATTTTTCTTCTAAGCCACCGAAGGTGAAAGCTTGGAACAGAGGTTTGTGACTCCTCGATTCATCCATCTCGTGGTCATCGAAAGAAATCCGTCAGTGAGGTTCATCAAGTCTCTTTGACAAACTTTTTGGAATCGCAAAAGAGAACGGAGAATTTTCGAATAGTCACTAAGTCACCTAAATGGGGATGTGTATTTCCCCAACAAGAAATTCATACCTCATCTTAATAGGAGCTATAGGGCATTCAAAGCTCCCAATAAGTATCGATGAAGTTTTTTCGATGGCATTGATGCAATGTTGTAACATCCCAACATTATAAATTTTGGAATGTTAATATAATTAGTAGATTTGCTTGTTTGTTTGTTTGCTGAGTGACTGAAACTTGTGTGAAAATTGAAACTTTTCGAAACTTTCGAAAGAGAGGGAATAAAATGACTTTCCCTTTCTCCGGTGAATTCAAATTCAAGCTTTTAAAAGCAACGAGAGAAGATGACATGACTTCTTCGATTATAAAGAATTTGAACGGAGATATTTGCATTGATTTCTTTTGCATTTCCTCGCGCGAGAAAAGCCCGGAGAAAAATACTCTCTTGCATGGAAGAGACAAAGAGCAGAGGAAAATGACACTCCAAAACTGCGGGCAATTTATTGGAGTGGAGATAATATGACTTCTCCCCTGTCGAATTAAAGTGCATAATGTTTCGAATATTATTTGGAGTTATCTCACTGGGTTTGAAAACTTTATAATCTTTCAAATTATTTTAGTGGGGTTTTTATTTTAAATGCGCTTTGTGTGGCCTATTGCATAATTTTTTTTTTAAAAGTTGCATTAGGTGGAACTAGAATTCCTATATATGTATTATATATATATTCGTTGTATATGTTATTTTGTTTTCTCCTAAGTTCTAGTGCATATATGTATATTAGTTCCTACTTTTTGTTAGCTAGGAATATATATTTTTTTTTTACTGTTTTGGTTTTCTTTCTTTTCTTTTTTTGCTGCTGTTAGTTTGTTTTAAAAAAATAAAAAATTGAACTGCCAGGCCGAGCCACAAGGGCTCAGCCCAGCCCCCATGCATGCATGCATGCAGCCCCCTCCCAAACGTCCCAACCTCCCTCTCCCTCCCCACGTTTCCCTCTCCTTTCCTAAGTTCTCTCTCTTCTCTTCCCCCACGTGAGTACTCCCTCCCTTTCCTTATTTCTCTCTTTCCTATTTCTACTCCCTCCTTTTCCTTTTGTCTCCACCGCCACCTCTCCCTCTCTTTCCTATTTTCTCTCCCATGATCTCCTTCCCAAAGTTCTCCCTCTCCTTCCTGTTACTCTCCACCCCTAAGCCTATATAAACCCCCCCCCACCGTCACCTCTCCCCAACCCTAGCCGTCGTTTCATCCACCGCCGCCTCCACAAGCCGCCGCCGGCGCCTCACCTCACCGCCGCCCTAGCCGCCGCCGCGAGCAGCGGCAGCAGCCCGAAAGCTGCTGCACCTCGGCCTCGCCGCGGAGGAGGAGCCCTCCCCGAACTCTCTCTCCACCGCCGCCTCTTCCCCGCGGAGGAGGAACCTCACCGCCGCGACCCGACGCCCCACCGCCCGGAGCTACTCCCTCCTTCCTCGCCGGCCATGTCCTTTCTTGCCGGTGCAACACCTCCAGCAGCAGGTAGCAACCTCTCTCTCTCTATATTTCATGCACTCCATCTCAGCCCTTAGATCCCATGCAATCCCATGCAATGGCTAGGATTAGATCACCTATACCCCTTCGGTTTATTCCGGAAAACCAACGGTTCTTTTGTTCACTTAAGATTTAGCCAGTGGTTTTTCTAGTCATGGGACGTTTGTTCCAAAACCAAGAAACACACAGCCACTACAGCCAATAGAACTTGCCACGTGTGCCTCTCTTTAGCACTAGCAGTTTTGTAAATTTTCTGTCCAGATTTCGAAAACAGAAACTTTCAATCTTGTTGTGATCACAACTTTTTATCCCTATGTCCAATGACATTGATTCTTTTTCCAGTAGCTCACAAATGTCCTGTAGTTTTTAAAAATATATAATTTGTCTGTGTTTAGAATTTTTAAATATAAGTTAGAGAAGATTTAGTTTAAACACTGTTTTGCCTATTCCAGGAGTTTGAAAAATGATATTGAGTTGATTCTTTTTGCTACTATTTTCTAGTGATAAAACTTTACTGTAGTACAATTTGCAGAATTTTCCAAGTATTTTTACTAGTGTTTTCAACAGAAACAAGTTTCTGTCCTACCGACGCGCGATAAAATTCTTTTGCGTAGTCGTTTGCCAATCATTGCATGTGATGTTATTTTTACTCGTGGCATGATTGAATTGCTTATGGTGTGCTTTGTGTTCGTATCGGTAGATCATCGGGAGTGCGAAGCGTGTTACTTAGAGACGCTCGAGCAGGACAACTATCATCAAGGCAAATCATCTTTGATCATGTTATTTTTACCTATGTTTTCGATGCATAGTAGATCACCTTCTTTGCCCAATTTTTGCATGCTGCCTAGGTACTTGGAAACTTTAGTCATAGTTGTAGTATCATGTGGTAGGAACACCAACACCCCGATACTTGGCCCCGGGACGACAATGTTATATATGCTATGCTCTAGTAGACGGGTTATCGGTTGAGTGTATTCCACGAGTGATGCGAGGTTGATATAATAATCAAGACCGGACTAAGACAAGATTTTCAAGACCTCGGACGCAATGCAACACTGGGTGAAGGACGGTTGATCGGCTCCCTGGAAAACCCAGTGGATGCCCGGGATGCTCGAGAGGCCATGTCATCCTGCGGAAAGCTTCACCCAGGCTCAAAGGGACGGACGGAGACTTCAACACTCAAGTCTTACCTGCACAGCCACAAGTCATTATGAGCTCTGGCTTGGTTGGACAACGCGGCGACTCTGGACAGGCGGTGCTAGCAGATGTAGACGAACGGTAGGAATGGATAGGCACCGACACGGATTCAGAGGGACCCGTTGAAAGACCATGTTTTGATCATCCGGTCTTCAAACACCCTGAAGTGCGAGGACAAACCCGGAGGCGATCAAATCTTGTGGGGAATGTGTGCAAAACTCTGCAGAGTACTCAAACCTAATCGATTAGCCGTGTCCACGGTCATGGACAACTTGAGCCAAAGGAACTGAAGTTATCTGGATTTCTCAACACCATTATATATATTTGATGAGGGTAATTATTGACAACACGGGTACGAGAACTGGTTGGCGGAACCATCTCGTTAACAACCAACACTGTAGTAACATTTTGCTTTTTAGCCCTCTCTTGTTGTAGGATAAAACTGGCTTTATGCAACATTCAGCTCCACCGACCAAATATGCATGTAGAGATAGTTGATTATTACTTTACCCCTCTCTTATGTGACTTGCCGGCATACTCAATATGCTGACCTACACGGCTGCAACGTCTTATGTTGCAGATATTTTTCTTCGACGAGTAAGATTACGATTCAGGGTTACGGTCTACACTCAACTTGCCGTTGGTGTTTATTGGGACTCCACTCCCTTGACCGCTTCCGCTGAGATATTTAAGGTATATATCAGTTTTACGCTATTTACATGTGATTGCACTTTGATATATACATTGATGTACTGTGTGTGCCAGCATACTGATCTAGGGATGGCACAGAAAACACAGAGACTTGACTCGTTTTGAGTCGGGTCGCTACAGAGATGGTATCAGAGCACATGTTGACTGTAGGACGTGACCCTAGAAACTGGAAAATTTCTTAGGACAGGATCTCTCAAAATCTTATTTTCGAAAACACCTTTTACTTCTCATCTCTTCTGAGTTCATCAAATGTTCTCTCTCACCTCCAATAGTTAGACAATGCCCTTACCCCTTCGACCTCATGAAGGATCAACTGAGTCCCACTTCAGAGTAAAGAGGATTTCACCACGCGTTTGAAGAATTGAAGCTACACCAACAGTAGACTCTCAAGACCCGAAGAACTCGAAGACTCTAAAGTGTCCGAATAATTATATGACCATTAGATGTCCAAAACCCCTTTATGTACCCACGTTAGATACGATGATTTGTGAGCCGTCATTGGTGTGTGTTTTCCGACGGCCACAACTAAAACCCATTCTCAAAAATATTGTTTGTATCGTGTGTATCTCCCTCCCTCTCTCACCCGTCCCATCCCCAAAACCTCAACCCTACCAGATGGAGTATGAAGCTGGACTTGTAGTCACTGGACCAATGACCCAGTTGGAGGCTGAAATATGGATTCAGAACATGGAGAACCACTTCGGGAGCAACTTGATCTCAAGGAAGAATGAAGTGGAACACGCTCTCCAGTACTTTACCAAAAGTGCTGCTATCTGGTGGAAAATGCACCACGCCATACAAGGATTTAGTGGAGCAGAAAGTTGGGGCGAATTCAATAACACTTTGTTAAGATCCCGTCTCATTCAGAAGAAGAAGCCTTGTGCATGCAAGATCTATGGAGAAATAGGACACACCCAGGAAGAACACACGGATGGATGCACTCATTGTGAAGAAAATCACCTAGCTGAGGAATGCCCAAGTAGTCAGGTGACTTGTTTCCTTTGTGAGGGAACCACCCACTACCCAGCTCAGTGTCACATTTACCCCAAGGTACAACAAGTTGTCAAGCAGCAGAAAGATGCAGTCAAGGAAACACTCAAGAAGAAGATTCTAGAAGAACCTGTGATGAACGAATATATTGAAGACCCCGATGGACAAGGTCTGACCAGATTTTTCTCCAATGCATGCTACTCATATGGAGAAGAAGGACATTATTCACACGACTGCACGAAGAGAAGCCAAGAGTATCTGGGAAACTTCCCGACAGAAGAAGTGGAGTTTGATCCACTTGAAATAGAAGAACTGCCAAAATAAAGGAGTCTGGAAAGAAGAAAAAGTACCCTCGGAAGAACCAAATCTCTGCGGACAAAGACATGAGTCATGTCAGATGTTACAAGTATATGAAATTTGGCCACCACAAATACATGTGCTCAGGAAGGAAGCCGGGAATCCAAGGAGCAAAAGCAGAAGCTAAGAAGCCTTGAGACTTGTCAGAACTCATTTTCTTTTGTTGCAAGGAAGCAGGACATTTTGCCAGCGATTGTCCGCAAAGGAAGAAAGCTAGAATGGAGTAGTTATGTTTTGACCATGACAATAAGTGTAATCTGAAGCACTCTTGTTTTTCATGAGATCATGGAGTGAAATACTTGTAACAGAAGTCCCTGAGATTGTAATAACATCATGAATAAATGGAATTTATTGTCTCATGATTGTCTATGTTGAAAATGTATGCGTTGTTTCTCTACGAGCAAAGATCTCTGAACAATTATGAGGATATGAGAAAATATGGTCTATGCAGACATGAGTATAATTCATTTAAGTGTGGTAGTAATCGGTAAACCCACAGGATCCATTGAGTAGGAATGTACCATGATTACCAAGGAGACATATACATTCGTCTGAATACCTATTTACTGACACCTGCAGATGACAACTCTCTATGAGTCATACCTCAAGGGCCCAGAAACGATCATGACTCTGACCAGTGACCATGATTACCCGAAAATCCTAAAGGACATGATGAAGCACATTCACCTTGAAGGAGATGCAGTCTACAAAGGCTACCCATTTGTCGAAAATGGAGTGGAACTTTGGTACGTGGAAGTACACCTCCACCATGTGAAAGGACTTTGTCCAAAGACTATGGGGCAATACTTTTTCATTTCACGTGTACCACGAGCAACTTTCTTTGATGCTGTTTGTGAAGCTGCCATGGAAGCCATACGTCAGATCGGAGAAATACTTGAAGCAAGACTTCGTCATACCCAGGAATACCTGAGTGAAGTACGTGCGGAGATGATGGAGATGAAGCTCATGACCACCGTGATGAATCAAAAGATGGATGACTTCAAGGAGCACCTCGGAAAGTTCGAGTGGAACTAAAGTACCTCCAAGAGAGGCAGATGAATAAAGTTGGCAGAAATGCTCGACCATACCGAACAATGTGGATGGCAGCATTTGTAATAGAGTACTTTTGAATTGGAGTTTTTGAGGATAAATTAAGGATGTAATAAAGGATTGATTATGAAATGGATATGATTTATGGAAGAAGCTATGATGGATCAGCAAACGTTTTCTTAGGAGCATACGAAAACCTGAGAGTTGTGAAGATACGATAGATGTTTCGTTCAGCTTGCAGAACCAATGGATTATCCGAACTTCGTTCGTGGACAAGAGATATTCTGCAATGCTTGTGCGGATGCCCAAGTTTTAGAATACGAGATTCACTAAGCCTTATACAAGGTAATGATTTCAGTGCGACATGGCTTGGCCACCATGACGACTTACTATTATTATTCTCTTGCTATTTGGAATGGTAAATCTAAGAGACGTCCTTTGAAGCTTTTGTTGAGCCTTAGAATGGTATAATGAAAGCCCATGTACGTGGCACTTGTTGTCACGCGTAGGAAATTTTACGGTGAGAATGAAACCAAGACCCCTCTCTCTACAGGATAACCACAAATGGTAGACCACCATGAGAACCATCGATATGTTAGTTAGAATTGACCACGAGACTGTCAGTTAAAGAAGACCCAGTGACGGAAGAAGCTTATATCAACGGGAGAGCATCACCAAAGGATTTAATATGAAGACTGTAAGGAGTCAGATGCCAAAACCCCAGAGGATCGTTAAAGCATTTTGAGGGACCAGTATCTCTCATTTTAAGTGTGGAGCATCCCACTTTGCCGGAGGTTGGATTGTTAGAAGACCCCCAAACCCTAACCTTTTCTTTCTAGCCTCTTCGAATCTCGAGGACGAGATTCATTTTAAGTGTGGTAGTTTGCATCCCAAAATTATAAATTTTGGAATGTTAATATAATTATTAGATTTGCTTGTTTGTTTGTTTGCTGAGTGACTGAAACTTGTGTGAAAATTGAAACTTTTCGAAACTTTCAAAAGAGAGGGAATAAAATGACTTTCCCCTTCTCTGGTGAATTCAAATTCAAGCTTTTAAAAGCAACGAGAGAAGATGACATGACTTCTTCGATTATAAAGAATTTGAATGGAGATATTTGCATTGATTTCTTTTGCATTTCCTTGCGCGAGAAAAGCCCGGAGAAAAATACTCTCTTGCACGCAAGAGACAGAGAGCGGAGGAAAATGACACTCCAAAACTGCGGGCAATTTATTGGAGTGGAGATAATATGACTTCTCCCCTGTCGAATTAAAGTGCATAATGTTTCGAATATTATTTGGAGTTATCTCACTGGGTTTGAAAACTTTATAATCTTTCAAATTATTTTAGTGGGGTTTTTATTTTAAATGCGTTTTGTGTGGCCTATTGCATAATTTTTTTTTTAAAAGTTGCATTAGGTGGAACTAGGATTCCTATATATATATTATATATATATTAGTTGTATATGTTATTTTGTTTTCTCCTAAGTTCTAGTGCATATATGTATATTAGTTCCTACTTTTTGTTAGCTAGGAATATATATATATATTTATTTACTGTTTTGGTTTTCTTTCTTTTCTTTTTTTGCTGCTCTTAGTTTGTTAAAAAAAATAGAACTGCCAGGCCGAGCCACAAGGGCTCAGCCCAGCCCCCATGCATGCATGCATGCAGCCCCCTCCCCCACGTCCCAACCTCCCTCTCCCTCCCCACGTTTCCCACTCCTTTCCTAAGTTCTCTCTCTTCTCTTCCCCCACGTGAGTACTCCCTCCCTTTCCTTATTTCTCTCTTTCCTATTTCTACTCCCTCCTTTTCCTTTTGTCTCCACCGCCACCTCTCCCTCTCTTTCCAATTTTCTCTCCCATGATCTCCTTCCCAAAGTTCTCCCTCTCCTTCCTTTTACCCTCCTCCCCTAAGCCTATATAACCCCCCCCACCGTCACCTCTCCCCAACCCTAGCCGCCGTCTCATCCACCGCCGCCTCCACAAGCCGCCGCCGGCGCCTTACCTCACCGCCGCCCTAGCCGCCGCCGCGAGCAGTGGCAGTAGACCGAAAGCTGCTGCACCTCGGCCTCGCCGCGGAGGAGGAGCCCTCCCCGAACTCTCTCTCCACCACCGCCTCTTCCCCGCGGAGGAGGAACCTCACCGCCGCCACCCGACGCCCCACCGCCCGGAGCTACTCCCTCCTTCCTCGCCGGCCATCTCCTTTCTTGCCGGTGCACCACCTCCAGCAGCAGGTAGCAACCTCTCTCTCTCTATATTTCATGCACTCCATCTCAGCCCTTAGATCCCATGCAATTCCATGCAATGGCTAGGATTAGATCACCTATACCCCTCGGTTTATTCCGGAAAACCAACGGTTCTTATGTTCACTTAAGATTTAGCCAGTGGTTTTGCTAGTCATGGGACGTTTGCTCCAAAACCAAGAAACACACAGCCACTACAGCCAATAGAACTTGCCACGTGTGCCTCTCTTTAGCACTAGCAGTTATGTAAATTTTCTGTCCAGATTTCGAAAACAGAAACTTTCAATCTTGTTTTGATCACAACTTTTTATCCCTACGTCCAATGACATTGATTCTTTTTCGAGTAGCTCACAAATGTCCTGTAGTTTTTAAAAATATATAATTGTTCTGTGTTTGGAAGTTTTAAATATAAATTAGAGAAGATTTAGTTTAAACACTTTTTTTCCTATTACAGGAATTTGAAAAATGATATTGAGTTGATTCTTTTTGCTACTGTTTTCTAGTGATAAAACCTTACTGTAGTAGAATTTTCATAATTGTCCAAGTATTTTTACTAGTGTTTTAAACAGAAGCAAGTTTCTGTCCTACCGACGCGCGATAAAATTCTTTTGCGTAGTCGTTTGCCAATCATTGCATGTGATGTTATTTTTACTCGTGGCATGATTGAATTGCTTATGGTGTGCTTTGTGTTTGTATCGGTAGATCATCCGGAGTGCGAAGCGTGTTACTTAGAGACGCTCGAGCAGGACAACTATCATCAAGGCAAGTCATCTTTGATCATGTTATTTTTACCTATGTTTTCGATGCATAGTAGATCACCTTCTTTGCCCAATTTTTGAATGCTGCCTAGGTACTTGGAAACTTTAGTCATAGTTGTAGTATCATGTGGTAGGAACACCAACACCCCGATACTTGGCCCCGGGACGACAATGTTATATATGCTATGCTCTAGTAGACGGGTTATCGGTTGAGTGTATTCCACGAGTGATGCGAGGTTGATATAATAATCAAGACCGTACTAAGACAAGATTTTCAAGACCTCGGACGCAATGCAACACAGGGTGAAGGACGGTTGATCGGCTCCCTGGAAAACCCACTGGATGCCCGGGATGCTGGAGAGGCCATGTCATCCTGCGGAAAGCTTCACCGAGGCTCAAAGGGACGGACGGAGACTTCAAGACTCAAGGCTTACCTGCACAGCCACAAGTCATTATGGGCTCTGGCTTGGTTGGACAACGCGGCAACTCTGGACAGGCGGTGCTAGCAGATGTAGACGAACGGTAGGAATGGATGGGCACCGACAGGGATTCAGAGGGACCCGTTGAAAGACCATGTTTTGATCATCCGGTCTTCAAACACCCTGAAGTGCGAGGACAAACCCGGAGGCGATCAAATCTTGTGGGGAACGTGTGCAAAACTCTACAGAGTACTCAAACCTAATCGATTAGCCGTGTCCACGGTCATGGACAACTTGAGCCAAAGGAACTGAAGTTATCTGGATTTCTCAACACCATTATATATATTTGATGAGGGTAATTATTGACAACTCGGGTACGAGAACTGGTTGGCGGAACCATCTCGTTAACAACCAACACTGTAGTAACATTTTGCTTTTTAGCCCTCTCTTGTTGTAGGATAAAACTGGCTTTATGCAACATTCAGCTCCACCGACCAAATATGCATGTAGAGATAGTTGATTATTACTTTACCCCTATCTTATGTGACTTGCCGGCATATTCAATATGCTGAGCTACACGGCTGCAACGTCTTATGTTGCAGATATTTTTCTTCGACGAGTAAGAGTACGATTCAGGGTTACGGTCTACACTCAACTTGCCGTTGGTGTTTATTGGGACTCCACTCCCTTGACCGCTTCCGCTGAGATATTTAAGGTATATATCAGTTTTACGCTATTTACATGTGATTGCACTTTGATATATACATTGATGTACTATGTGTGCCAGCATACTGATCCAGGGATGGCACAGAAAACACAGAGGCTTGACTCGTTTTGAGTTGGGTCTCTACAAATGTACTCGATATTGTTTCTTAGGAAAGTGCACCGTATGCTCATTACCGTTGACATGGAAAGTGACATTGCCTTTGTTGCAATCTATAACAGCCCCTGCAGTGTTTAAAAGGGTCTTCCGAGGATGACCGCCATGGCATCGTCCTCGGGAATATCCAAGATAACAAAGTCTGTTAAGATAGTGACGTTGGCAACCACAACAGGCACATCCTCGCAAATGCCGATAGGGAAAGCAGTTGATTTGTCGGCAATTTGCAGAGAGATTTTTTTGGGTGTCAACTTATCCAGTTCAAGTCTACGATAAAGAGAGAGAGGCATAACACTAACACCGGCTCCAAGGTCGCATAAAGTAGTTCTCACGTAGTTACCTTTAATGAAACAAGGTATAGTGGGCACACCGAGATCACCTAGTTTCTTTGGACTTCCACCCTTGAAGGTATAATTAGCGAGCATGGTGGAAATCTCAACCTCAGGTATCCTCCTCTTATTAGTTACAATACCTTTCATGTACTTAGCATACGGAGACATTTTGACCATATCTGTCAAACGCATTTGCAGAAAGACATGTCTAATCATTTCAACAAATCGCTCAAAATCCTCATCATCCCTTTTCATGGATGGTTTGGGAGGAAAGGGCATGGGTTTCTGAACCCATGGTTCCCTTTCTTTACCATGCTTCCTAGCAGTGAAGTCGTTCTTATCGTATCTTTTATTCTTAGGTTGTGGGTTATCAAGATCAACATATTCAATCTCCACATCCTTATCATTGCTAGGTTGAGCATCAACATGAAAATCCTTATTGATATTATCATTAGGCTCATGTTCATCACCAGATTTTGTTTCAGCATCAAAAACAGAGGCATCGTTTGGACTCTCAGGGGTAACATCATCTAGGTTGCTAGCGTGCAGGTTCCTATCATCTTTCTTCTTCTTTCTAGGATGACTAGGTTCGTTAGTGCTAAGTCCTTGAGAATCTTGTTCAATTCTCTTAGGATGACCCTCAGGATACAACGGTTCCAAGGTCATTCTACCGCCTCTAGTAACGACTCTGACGGAATTGTCATTCAACTCATTGAGCAAGTCATTTTGAGCCTTAAGTACATGTTCTACCTCAGTAGTAACCATAGAGGCATGTTTACTCAAGATCTTCATATCATTGACGTTTGTGTCCACACAAGCACTTAAATGACTAAGCATACAAGAATTATGTTCCAATTGTCTGCTAACATAATCATTGAAACACTATTGTTTTGCAACGAAGTTATCAAATTCATCCACGCATAAGATAGGAGGTTTATCAAAAGGAATATCACTCTCATCAAACCTACGCAGAGAATTTACTTCTACTACCTGTATCAGGTTATCAAGACCATAGATCTCTTCGATAGGTGGTAGGTTTTTGACATCTTCAGATTTAATGCCTTTCTCTTGCATAGATTTCTTAGCTTCCTGCATATCTTCAGGACTGAGGAATAGAATACCTCTTTTCTTCGGAGTTGGCTTAGGAGGTGGTTCGGGAATAGTCCAAGCATTCTCATTGCACAAGATGTTATTCAATAGGATCTTAGCTGGTTCTACGGTTCGTTCCCTAAAAACACAACCAGCACAACTATCTAGGTGGTCTCTAGAAGCATCGGTAAGTACATTATAGAAGATATCAAGTATTTCATTCTTCTCAAGACGGTGATCAGGCAAAGCATTCAGTAGCTGGATGAGCCTCCCCCAAGCTTGTGGGAGACTCTCTTCTTCAGCTTGAGCAAAGTTGTATATTTCCTGCAAGGCAGCTTGCTTCTTATGGGCAGGGAAATATTTTTTAGAGAAGTAGTAGACCATATCCTGGGGGATACACACACAACCAGGAGCAAGAGATGTGAACCAAGTCTTAGCATCATCCTTTAGCGAGAAAGGAAACATCTTGAGGATCTATTAGTGGCGGATCATTTCCTCACTAGTGAATAGGGTGGCTATATCGTGCAGTTTGGTAAGATTGGCTACAACCGTTTCAGACTCATAACCATGAAAAGGATCAGATTCGACCAGAGTGATTAACTCAGGGTCGACAGAGAATTCATAATCTTTATCGGTAACAAAGATAGGCGAAGTTGCAAACTTCGGGTCGTATTTCATCCTAGCTTTCAAAGATTTTTCTTTCCACTTGAGCAGTAATTTCTCAACATCATAGCTAGCCTTACACGCAAGAAAGTCCTCAGCATAACAGGCAATTCAGGCATAATAGCAGGTTCTATTTCAATAGTATCAGCAGTTTCAGAAGTATCATCACATCTAGCAGCAACTCTAGCAATTTGTGCATCAAGGAATGCACCTAGTGGCAAAGCAGTATCCAGCATAGCATTATCAGGAAAAGCAGTATCAAGCATAACGACATCAGGGAAAGCAGTATCAAGCATAGCATCATCATAAGCATCATGGGCAGCAGAAGTAGCATCATCAAGCACATGCGACATATCAAGATTTTTAGCAGGAGGTGATGTCGCAAACTTACTCATAACTGAAGGTGAATCAAGTGCAGAGCTAGATGGCAGTTCCTTACCCGTCCTCGTAGTTGACGGCAAGACTTTAGTTCTTGGATCTATCGGATTCCTCATAGTCACCAACGGACGTAAATCCCAAGTGACTCAGAGTATATAGTTGTGCCTCCCTAGCAACGGCGTGAGAAAATAGTCTTGATAACCCACAAGTATAGGGGATCGCAACAATTTTCGAGGGTCGAGTATTCAACCCAAATTTATAGATTCGACTCAAGGGGAAGCGAAAGAATATTCTCAAGTATTAGCAGTTGAGTTGTCAATTCAACCACACTTGAAAGATTTAGTGTCTACAGCAAAGTATCAGTAGCAAGATAGGATGATAGCAGCAGTAGCAACAGTAACCAGTAGAAACAAAGCAATAGCAGTAGCAACAGAGTAACAGCAGCAGCAGTGACAGCAGTAGTGGCAATGTAACGTAGCAAGGACCAGTAGGAAAAACTCGGAGGCATTAGATCGGTGATTGATGATTATGCCGGATGAGATTAATCATGTAACAAATATAACACGGAGAGATAAGTAACTAGCTCCCGTTCGTCAATCTAATGTAGGCATGTATTCCGTATGTAGTCATACGTGCTTAGGGAAAAGAACTTGCATGGCATCTATTGTCCATCCCTCCCATGGCAGGTGGGTCCTAATGGAAACTATGGGATATTAAGGTTCTCCTTTTAATAAAGAACCAGACCAACGCATTAACACTTGGTGAATACATGAACCCCTCATACTATGTTCATCGCCGGGAGTGGTTCCGGCTATTGTCACTCCGGGGTTGCCGGGTCATAACACATAATATGTGACTACAACTTGCAAGATAGAATCTAAAACACACATATATTAGCGACAACATAATAGGTTTAGATCTGATATCATGGCAGTCGGGCCCTCGTGACAAGCATTAAGGATGGCAAAGTAGTACCACATCAATCTTAGAACATAGTGGATACTAGGGATCAATCCCCGTCAAAGCTAACTTGATTACATGATAGATATCATCCAACCCATCACCGTTCAGCAAGCGTACGATGAGATTACTCACGAACAGCGAATAGCATCATGGAATTGGAGATGAAGGAAGGTTGATGATGACGATGGCGATGATCTCCCCTCTCCGGAGCCCAGAACGTACTCCAGATCAGCCCTCCAGATGAAGAAGAGGAGATGGCGGCGCCTTATTATCGTAAAACACAATGAACTCTTCTCCTTGAATTTTTTCCGGGCGAGACGGACTAAATAGAGCTGAGATTGGAGGTGGTGGAGCTTTGTGGGCCCCACAAGCCTGCCAGCCGTGGCAAGGGGGGCGCGCCTGGTGGGATTGTGGGATCACGGCTCCACTCCCTCCAGAGATTCTTGCGCCAGTATTTTTCATAAATCCAAGAAAAATTCTTCGTCAATTTTCGGGTCATTCCGACAACTTTATTTCTGTGCAAAAACAACACCATGGCAATTCTGCTGAAAACAGCGTTAGTCCGGGTTAGTTCCATTTAAATCATGCAAATTAGTGTCCAAAGCAACGGCAAAAGAGTTCGGAAAAGTAGATATGACGGAGATGTATCAGCGGCCCAGGGACGGCTTGCTTCACCAACCAAAGATCCACAGGTGCGACGTCACCCGGGAAAGCCACCCCGAGAGGCCAAGCCTCGCGAGGAGGAGCAGCATGAGGACCCGCCGGGGACCTCCTCAGGACCCCTCCGGAGTAGGGGATATTCCGAGGCAAGGCCGTGCCTCAGGAGTCAAGGGTGACGCCAGGAAAGGACAAGCGAGCAGCAGATGGCAGGACGAGGCAGTTTCCCCTTTAGTGCAAAGGAGGTGGGAGCGTACGAGAGTTCCAAAGGCATCTTCCAAAGGTTTCCCTCCTGGAGCGATGAAGCCGCCGCCGCCCGCCAGTAGGGTAAACGTCATCCTCGGGCCCATCCCTGCAGTGCGAGCAAGTACTTTGCATGCGAAGACCACCTTTGGGCAGGGGCGCATATTCCTCTGACCCCCTTTAAAATTGGCCGCTATGGGATCCCTTCCCGCCTGTTGGGGAAAATCAACACCTATGCGAAAATCGAGGAGTCCCTTGATCGTTTGGTGGGGAGAGAGAAGTATGGCATCGAGAGCGGAACAACCGATCAACACCGGCAAGGTCCTTTTTACCGAAGTTCGGGCCGCTTGACGCGTAAAGCCCTACTCCTACTTAGTTTGTATTGTGTGCTTATTGTAGGGTGGTTTTGCTACAGTAAATTAGTAGGTGATTAGGGAGTCTCTGATCCCCAAAAAGTTGAAGCCCTAAGAATGAGGTTTGAGCCTCCTTTTATAGGCAAAGGGGTCACCAACAGTATGCTTACGGGATGCACAATGAACAGTGTTCACCGCTCTACTTCATCGGTGGTGTCACGGGCAGTAAATGCCTTGTCTGACCCCTGACCTGCCGCAAGATGGTTGCGACACGTACCCAGGTGAATCGACACCTGGCCCTTGTTATGGCACATGAGGGATGTGCTGGCGCGGTCGGATTATGGTAGAAACTGGTGGGGACACCTGGCGAGCGAATAGGGGCTTGCTGGCCTAGAGCCTCCATCGGGTGACTTGGTCACCTCCCTGGCAAGGAGGTTTTGCCGGGGGCCTTGAACACTTTCCCCTCAAGGAGGGCTTGCCAGTGGGGCCTCGCCAGTCTGTGCGAGCCTTCTCGGCAAGGGAAACTTGCCGGGGTCTGGCTATTCTTCACGTAGTCCTCCCGGCGAAGCGGACTTGCTGGGGCCTTGGGAACCTTCCCGGCAAGGAGGGTTTACCGGGGCCTTGCGTCTGGAGACCTTGTACTCCACACCCCTCGTAGTGAGGGAAGGGCGTGGCCTCAGCGGATCTTGGACTGCCTTTCTGCTGCACTTCCCGATACACTGCCATGAGGGGCGTCGCTGATGCCTGTGCACAAGTACGGGGGACAAGGGACCCAAGTATCTAGTGCACCGACAGGAGCCCCCGGGCTTGGGCCACGCACGCGCGTGGGGCATTGCTGGCCTAGGCCCAATGTAGTGCATGGCCTTCCTCAGCAGAGGACTCTGTAGCTTTGGAGCCGTTGCAGGTGCCCTTCCCCACGTCGCGCAACAAACACGCGAGGTGGAGAAGTGCGCGCACAGTAGCCTCCGCACCTCCAGATGCGTTACTGCCATGGGTGAAGCATGCACGGTAAAGGTGAGGCAAGTGCTGTTCGTGGCCATAATGGTCGTAGTCGTGGTAGGGCCGACCCCCAAATGCATTGGTGCAGCAGGGTGGTTCCCTGTTTGCCTGTGATCATGGGTGATTGGGCGAGAGGGGCGGTGGTTTCTGGAGTGAGGGGAGCTCACCCCCTGCGCCTCACCCTATAAATTAGGGAGTTTGCGAGGGGGTTTTGCTCATCCATCAGCTCCTGGAACATCCACCACCCCTAGGTTACATCTGTAGAATCTTTTCTAGCTCCAGGTGGTGCTCGCCCCTAACCATGGCTAGGGGACGAGGGAAGCCACCATCGGCCACCAGGGCGGCAAGTGGATCCCACTCGGATCATGCCACAGCTTCAGCGGGTGCAGCTACGGAGGGCGGCACGAGCGTCCGTGCTGGCGGAGGGGCAAGGAGCCGCGGTCGCCGTGGAGGCCGTTGCCGGGAGTGCTACTCCAGCACCTCCGTCTTCTCCCGCACTTGGTGGACACTCGGACGGGACGGCGCTGGAGTTCGTCTTGGAGCTGCACGGCGTCCCGCGGGACCATTTGCAACTCCCTCGCCCTTTTGCTAGGGCGATGGAGGCCGCCAAGTCCCCTGTCTTGTGGTCGCTGGCGTACTGTTGCTCCCAC
>NC_058521.1:284903098-284905598 GCF_904849725.1 Hordeum vulgare subsp. vulgare | reverse complement strand
GTTGTTGTTGTGGTTGTTGTTGTTGTGGTTGTTCCTGTGGTGGTTGTTGTTTTTGCCGTTGTTATTATTATTATGGTTGTTGTTGTTGTTGTTGTTGTCGTCGTCGTCTTCGTTGTTCTTGTTATTGTTGTTGTCGTTGAGGTCGCTGTTATTGGTGTTCTTGTTGTTTTTGTCGTTGATGTCGTTGTTCTTGTCATGGTCGTTGTTGTCTTCGTCGTCGTCGTCATCGTTGTTGTTGTTGTTGTTTTTATTGTTGTTGTTGTTGTTGTTACTATTGTTGTTGTTGTCGTTTTTCTCTTAATTGTCGTTGTTGTCGTCCTTGTCATCGTCATCATTGTTGTTGTTGTTGTCGCCGTCGTCGTTGTTTTTGTTATTGTTGTAGTCGTTGAGGTCGTTGTTGTCGTTGTTGTCGCTGTTGTTGTTGTTGTTGTTGTTGTTGTTATTGTTGTTGTCGATGATGTCATTGTTCTCGTCGTGATCATTGTTTTCATTGTTGTCGTCGTCCTCGCCATCATCGTTGTTGTTGTTGTTATTGTTGTTGTTGTTGTTGTTGTTGTTGCGTCGGTTGTTTTTGTTTTTTCATTATTTTTTATGTTGTCTTTAAAGTCCCTATTGTCCTTGTTGTCATTGTTGTCGTTGTCGTCGTCCTCGTCGTCGTTATTGTTGTCGTTGATGTCTCCGTTGTCATCGGTGTTGTTGTTGTCGTCGTTGATGTTGTTCTACCAGTTGTCATTCTTGTCGTTGATCTCGTCGTTCTCGTTGCCGTTCTTGTTTTTGTTGTTGTTGTTGTTGTTGTTGCAATTGTCGTCGTCGTCATCGTTGTTGTTATTGTTGTTGTTCTTGTTCTTGTTGTCGTTGTTGTTGTTGTTGTGGTCCTTTTTGTTGATGTGGATGTTGTTGTTCTTGTTGTTGTTGTTGTTGTTGTTGTTGTTGTTGGTATATTTATTTTTATTGTTGTTGTTATTATTGTTGTGGTTCTTGTTCTTGTTCTTGTTGTTCTTGTTGTTGTTGTTGTTGTTGTTGTTGTTGTTGTTGTTTTGGTGTTGGTGGTGGTTGTTGTTGTTGTTGTTGTTGTTGTTGTTTTGGTGTTGGTGGTGGTTGTTGTTGTTGTTGTTGTTGTTGTTGTTGTTGCCATCATCGTCATCGTCGTCATTGTTATCGTCCTCGTCGTCATTGTCATCGTCATCGTTGTTGTTGTTCTTGTTGTAGTTGTTGTTGTCCTTGTTGGTGTGCTTGTCGTCGCCATCGTAGTCGTCTTCATTGTTGTTGTTGTTGTTGTTGTTGCTGTTGTTGTTGTTGTCGTTGAGGTCACTGTTATTGTTGTTCTTGTTGTTTTTGTCGTTGATGTCGTTGTTCTTGTTATGGTCGTTGTTGTCTTCGTCATCGTCATCATCATCATCGTTGTTGTTGTTGTTGTTGTTATTGTTCTTGTTGTTGTTGTTGTTGTTGTTGGTACTATTGTTGTTGTCGTTTTTCCCTTAAATGTCGTTGTTGTCGTCCTTGTCATCGTCATCATTGTTGTTGTTGTTGTTGTTGTTGTTGTTGTTGTTGTTGTTGTTGTTGTTGTTGTTGTTGTCGTCGTCGTCGTCGTTGTTTTTGTTATTGTTGTAGTCGTTGAGGTCATTGTTGTCGTTGTTGTCGCTGTTGTTGTTGTTGTTATTGTTGTTGTCGATGATGTCGTTGTTCTCGTCATGATCGTTCTTTTCATTGTTGTCGTGGTCCTCGCCATCATCGTTGTTGTTGTTGTTGCTGTTATTGTTGTTGTTGTTGTCGTGGTTCTCTTCATTGTAGTTGTTGTTGTCGTTGCGTCGGTTGTTTTCGTTTTTTCATTATTTTTTATGTTGTCTTTGAAGTCCCTATTGTCCTCGTTGTCATTGTTGTCCTTGTCGTCGTCGTCGTCGTTGTTGTTGTCGTTGATGTCTCTGTTGTCATCGTTGTTGTTGTGGTTGTCGTTGCCGTTGTTCTACCAGTTGTCATTGTTGTTGTTTTCTCGTCTTTGTCGTTGTTGTTGTTGTTGCTGTTGCAATTGTCGTCGTCGTCATCGTTGTTGCTGTTGTTGTTGTTGTTCTTGTTGTCGTTGTTGTTGTTGTGGTCCTTTTTATTGATGTGGATGTTGTTGTTGTTGTTGTTGTTGTTGGTTTATTTGTTTTTATTGTTGTTGTTATTATTGTTGTGGTTCTTGTTGTTGTTGTTGTTGTTGTTGTTGTTGTTGTTGTTGTTTTGGTGTTGGTGGTTCTTGTTGTTGTTGCCATCATCGTCGTCGTCGTCATTGTTATCGTCCTCGTCGTCATTGTCATCGTCATCGTTGTTGTTGTTCTTGCTGTTGTTGTTGTCCTTGTTGGTGTCCTTGTCGTGGCCATCGTAGTCGTCTTCATTGTTGTTGTTGTTGTTGTTGTTGTTGTTTTCGTTGATTTCGTTGTTGTCGTTGTTGTCGCCATTGTTGTTCTTATAGTTGTTCTCGTTGTTCTTGTCATTGTCGTTGTTGTCGTCGTCGTCATTG
>NC_058521.1:284883098-284895598 GCF_904849725.1 Hordeum vulgare subsp. vulgare | reverse complement strand
GGCCGGATAGGAAATCCCGTATTGCAGTTTTTTTAGAAAATTGCAATCTTAGAAAATCCATATCTATTAGTCTATAACTCCGAATTAGGTGATTCTTTTTGCCTTGGATCAGAAATGTTCTGTAGTTTCTGTAGATATATAATTTGTCTATGTTTCGATTTATGAAATTTGAATTAGATAACATTTTATTTAAAGCTTGTTTTGCTTATACCGGGAGTTTAAAAATAGCTTTTAAATTAATTATTTTTGCTACTGTTTCCTATTGATCATATCTTTCAGTAGTTTAAGTTTCAACTTTTTATTAATAATGTTACTTAGGGTTTTAAGCAAAACAGATTCTGTTTTAGCCTCTTTTCTTTTCTTGCTATTTCTTTTGTATTAATTGTTCTTAATTTCTTTTTTTTGTAATTGTGACAAGTTATATTTTTTTTTGATATTTACCAGTAACTTTTCAACAACAACAAAATTTTATTTTATTTATTCTTGTTTGTTTGCATGGAATCAATTCTAGTTCTATACTAACTTGCGAATTGATTGCATTGCTAGTTTGATTTCCTATTTTGCAAATACTTGTAAAATAATATTGTTTTGTAAATTTTACTTCTGTTATCTTAGTTATTTTATAATTTTTTTCTGTTATTTTTTCTATTTTAGTATTTTATTTTCAGTTAGAACAAAAAGTATATAGTGTTTGATGTAGTAGAAGGCTTCCTAGCTTGTTTGAAGTTTCCTTTGGATTTTATCTGCTCTCTCTTATTGATTTTTGATTAAATCAACTTTTATTGTTGTTTGTTAATCGATTGCTATAATGATTGCTAGTGTGAGTGCTTATGTGAATACTATGTTTGATTATATAGATTTCATCGGAGAGTGACGAATAGTTCTATCACGTATTGTCCGAGAACGAAAATTCTTCTTCATCAACATCACCAGGCAAGTCATTTGATCATGTATCACCTATGTTTTATGCATCGTAGTTCTACCATCCTATGCCCAATTGCATGCTGAGTAGGTACTTGGAAATTATGCTTACATATTGTAGTATCATGTGGTAGGCACCCAACAACCCCGTTACTTGGCCCGGGACGACAAATTTTATATTGCTATGCTTGAGTAGACGGGATTCTGGTTGAGAGTTTATCACGAGTGATGCGAGAATAATTTAATAACCAAGACCGGTTAAGTCAAGACTTTTCAAGACCTCGTGATGCAATGCAACTTTGGGTGAAGGACGGTTGATCGGCTCCCTGGAGAAACCAGTGGATGACCCGGGATGCCGGAGACGGCCATGACGTCTTGCGGAAAGCTTCACCCAGGCTCAAAGAGACGGACGGATATTTTCAAGACCCAAGATTTACCTGCACAGCCACAAGTCATTATGGGCTCTGGCTTGGTTGGACAACGCGGCGACTCTGGACAGGCGGTGCTAGCAGATGTAGAAGAACGGTAGGAATAGATGGGCACCGCCGGGGATTCAGAGCGACCCGTTGAAGGACCATGTTTTGATCATCTGGTCTTCAAACACCCTGAACTGCGAGGACATACACGGAGGCGATCAAATCTTGTGGGGAACGTGTGCAAAACTCTGCAGAGTACTAAAACCTAATCGATTAGCCGTGTCCACGGTCATGGACAACTTGAGCTGAAGGAACTGAAGTTATCTGGAATTCTCAACACCATTACATATATTTGATGAGGGTAATATTGATAACTTGGGTATGAGAACTGGTTGGCGGAACCATCTCATTAACAACCAACAGTGTAGTAATATTTTGCTTTTATCCCCTCTTGTTGTAGGAGAAAATTTACTTTACGCTAAAACTTACAACCCCGCCTGCCTTATAAGCATATAGTATAGAAGACATTTTACCCCCTCTCATATTTGACTTGTCGGCATATTCAATATGCTGACCTACACGGCTGCAACGTCTTATGTTGCAGATATTTTCTTTGACGAGTAAGAGTACGATTTAGGCTTATCGTCCGCACTCAACATGCCATTGGTGTTTATTGGGGCTCCACTCCCTTGACTGCTTCTGCTGAGATATTTAAGGTATATATCAGTTTTACGATATTTACATGTGATTGCACTTTGATATATACATTGATGTACTGTGTGTGCCAGCATACTGATCCAGGGATGGCACAGATACACAGAGGCTTGACTCGTTTTGAGTCGGGTCGCTACATGTTGTCGTTGTTTTCGTCATTGTTGTCGGCGTTGTAGTAGTTGTTGTTGTTGTTGTTATTGTTGTTGTTGTTGTTGTCGTTGTTGTCGTTGTTGTCGTTTTTGTCATTGTTGTCGATGTTGTCATTATTGTTATTGTTGTTATCGTTTTTGTCGTTGTTCTTGTTATTCCCGTCGTCGTCGTCATTCTTGTCATTGTCGTTTTTGTTGGTGTTGTTTTTCTTTTTCTTGTTGTTGTTGTTGTTGTTGTTGTTGTTGTTGTTGTAATTGTTGTTGTTGTTGTTGTTACTATTGTTGTTGTTGTTGTTGTTGTTGTTGTTTTCATTGTTGTCGTTGTTCTCGTCTTTGTCGTTGTTGTCATCATTGTCGTTGTCGTTGCTCTCGTGGTCGTCGTCATCGTTGTTGTTATTGTTGTTGTTGCTTTTTTGTTGTTGTTGTTGTTGTTGTTGTTGTTGTTGTTATTGTTGTTGTTGTTGTTGTTGTTGTTGTCGTTGTTGTTATTGTTGTTGTTGTTGTTTTCGTCGTCGTCGTTGTTGTTTTTGGTGTCCTTGTTGTCATTGTTGTCGATGTTGTCATTATTGTTGTTGTTATCGTTTTTGTCGTTGTTCTTGTTATTCCCGTCGTCGTCATTGTCGTCGTTGTTGTTTTTGTTGGTGTTGTTTTTCTTTTTCTTGTTTTTGTTGTTTTTGTTGTTGTTGTTGTTACTATTGTTGTTGTTGTTCTTGTTGTTGTTGTTCTTGTTGTTTTCATTGTTGTCGTTGTTCTCGTCTTTGTCGTTGTTGTCATCATTGTCGTTGTCGTTGTTGTCGTCGTCGTCATCATCGTTGTTGTTATTGTTGTTGTTCCTTTTTTGTAACATCCCAAATTTGGGAATGTTAATATAATTATTATATTGTTTGTTTGTTGGCTTGAGTGATTGAAACTTGAGTGAAGTTTGAAACTTTTCAAAAACTTTTGAATGAGAGGGAATAAAATGACTTTCCCCTTTTTCCTGTGAATTCAAATTCATTTTTTTTTAAATCAGCGAGAGGAGATAGCATGACTTCTTCAACTATAAAGAATTTGAATCAGCGAGAGGTGGCATTGGAATTCCTTTCGATTTTGCTTTGCATTTTGTTTCTTCCTCACTCACGGAATGCCGGAACCATATCTTGTCAAGCAAGAAGAAGAGAGGAGAAACATGACCCTCCAAACCCGGGGATATTCTTTGAAATATTTGAGCCATGACACCCATGATTTATTTGAGTAATTATTTGCAAAAAGAAAGAAAGCATTTAGGGGGTTTACTAAAAAATTATTTTTTTAAGTATTTTGGCCGTGGAAAAATATCCATCTTTTTGAATTTATTTTTCAGAAAATTTTAATATATTATACCCCTATATTCCAAGAATATTCTATTTCCTTTTAATCGTATTAATTCCAGTTTTAATAAAAAGGGAAAGAGATCTCTTATTTTAGGAATGTACTTGGTCCACGTTAGGAAACCAATCTCGCCCAATCCCACCTTCTTCTTCCTCCTCACGAGCTTCCTTCTATGACCATGGCAGAAGCTTCCCAGGAAGCTTCCCTCCCCCGATTCGCGGGCTACACTTCCTTCCCGAGCCTCCCACCATTGTTGTTCCTGCAAGGTGTCACATCCCTAACCCTTAAGCAAGTTAGCCTTGTGCTCATGTCTTCTTTGCATTTGCATCTAAGAATTTTCAACAAGAACAAGAAAGTGGCAAAGGAAAAACTCAAAACCCTAGCCACTACTTTAAATAAAGAAAATCTCAAACTAGTTAAAATCAATGAACCCAAAATGGCCTCAAGAGATGTTCAAACTTTCTGATAAATCATGAAAGTAAATGAGCATTGGAGAAAACTATTTTCTTGACACTTTAAGCATTTTAAATTAATGCAAAAAGCCACTGGTTTCAAATTTTCAATTTGAAATCAGAAACTATAAATTTTCAAAAATGTTGAAAACTTTGGAAATGGTTGGGAATATTATAACAAATATTCAGGTGTGTTTAAAATAGTTTTTACCACCATTTTTGGAGCTGAAATAAATAGCAAAACATTAGTTAGCAAAAGAGAACAAAACAGAAAAGAAATAAGAGGAAGAAAAACCTTACCTGTCGCCTGAGGAGGACCAGCCCACTAGGGGCAGGGTCGTCTTCTTCCTGTGCCTTCTGGCAGAGGGGAGATCGACCACGGCGGCCCCCTCCACCTCCTGCTTCGCCGTGGCGAGCTCTAGAGCACCCCGGGACAGCGCGACAACGGGGATAAGCTCCCCGGGGCCTCCTCTATCCATTCCCCAGCACAGGTTTCCCCCTCCTCTCGGATCTTTTCCTCCCTCCTGTTGCCGCCATTACCACGAGCTCGAGCTCGAGCCGCAGCGCTTCTACCCACGGGAACCTTCCTCTGAGTAGTCCAGCAGCTTCGCCTCGTCGGTCTGGTCATCTCTGCAGAAGCCGAAGCTTCCCCGAGCTCTGCATCGCCCCAACGCCATCGTCTTCCACCTCCGGCCGTCGGACCTCTCCCGTCGATTCGCTCCCTCCGGCGCACCCCCGAGCCCCTCAACAACACCATCTGAACCGTCGTGAGCTCGTCGTCGTTTCCCCTCTCGCCCCACGCTCTTCCGTGCATCGTAGCCCCGTTCCCCACCAAGGCCGAGAGCTCCTCGCCGCCGGTCATGTCGTCGCCGTCGCTGTGGTGGCTGATCCACGCGCTCGAGCTAGGGATCGAGCTCCTAGAGCCTCCAGGAGTGTGATGAGCCCTTCAGCTGCCATCCCCGTGCCCTAGAGCCATCGCTTGTAGAAGGCCGAGCTTCGGCCGCCGCTTCAGCTCGTCGCCGGCGCCTCTCCCGGCGACCCTAGCCTCCCCTGATGCCCCCGCTAGATGCGGCGTTGCACCAGCTACCCGTAGCTCCTTTCTGCGCCCAAAACCGACGGCCGATGCGCTGTCTAGCTCTCTCCGGCGAGCCCTCCGCCGCGCCCGTGGTCGCCGCCGGCCATGCTCCGGTGGGGGCCGACGTGGCAAAGCTAATCCAGTAGATTAGGAGCTTAATCTCTCGCTGACAGTGGGCCCAAGGCCAAGTCAACTCAGTTATGGGCTGGTCAGCGCGGGATTAGTCACAGAGAGGCTCACTAGTGGGTCCCCCCTGTCAGGTTTGACCTGAATAGGTCGGCTGACCTGCTGACGTCAGTCTGATGCAATAAAGAGAATTTCCAGTATAGAAATAATTCCAGGAAATTTCTAAAACTTGTAAAAATCATAGAAACTAATCTGTAACTCCAATGAAAATAATTTAGATATGAAAAAGCATCAGAAAAATTCAAGGATTCTGAATATGCTATTTTCAACCATGTTTGAAAATGTTACAGAACCCTAACATGTAGAATAAGGAATAATTCAATTCTTATAATTACTTTTTAAATGGAATTTGGAAAATATTCAAATTTCATTATGATTGCCATGATCACACACTGTCCTAATTAAAAATCAGTACCCTAACATGACATCTCATGCATGCTAACATCAAATTGATCTGAGCATCAGGTCGAATCAATTAAAACGGTATTCGAGAATACGTCGTTTGAATTGATTTTGAATGTGATTGAATCAACTCTAAACCTAATACATATTGATTATAATAACTTATCACCTTGCATTCTCATGCCATGCTCATGCATCATTTTGATTGCATATGATTGTTATTGAATGTTGCCATTCATTTCGGTAGGCTCCGCACCCTCGGATTCCACCGAATATCCGTCTGACGGATATCGTCACTCCTCTGAGCAACAAGGCAAGCAACCCTTTTGATCATCCCGATAAATCCCATGTTCTTTCTCCTGCACCTTTTTATTGCATTAAGATCAAATGCTTCAACTGCTTTTGCCACGATAGTTGAACCCACTTCCTTTGCATGACCTAACCTTGTCACAGTAAATAGCCCAACCCTGCAACCTAGCATACCTGGTAGTTGCTTGAGCTATGATGTGCCTTATCCTGCTATGCATGCTATGCTTAGAGTTGTGTATGGTCTGTCATCTGGGAGATGAACAGAATTGTGGGAATGTGTTTGGTGAGCAAAGGTTGTGTGTTGAACTTGATTTGGTAAAGGTACCGGTGAAAGGCTGTGGAGGAGTACATGGCGGGTTGTTTGATTGGAACCGTCCATAGGAACTGAGTTCCGTGTATGTAATCCAAGACTAGATACTACCACATGCTGGACCCTAAATATGACCCCGCTCGGCCTATTAATCGCGTAGTACTCGGTCCAGGAGTTGCATGTAGTTTCTGGTGTTTATAGTAATGCTGGAGGCCATGCATGGTGCTGACCTAAGAGGTGGGCCGTGATGCGGTAGGCAGTGGCACGGTGTACGAAGTGGCACCCGGATGGTGGGCTTGGGAACCCTGCGCACATCGTTTGAGGCCGTGGCGGAAACCTCGGTCGGACTTTCTTACGGGTTACTCTCAGATAGGCGATAAACCTGGACTAGGTACTAGTGTGTTTATCGGTAGTGGCCGAATCCCTCGCTGGGCTTCCGCTTGAAGGTTGCCGAGCTGCATGACGTGCACATGGCGATAAGTGGCGAGAGCGTGTGTGACGAAGTACACCCCTGCAGGGTTATGATCTACTCGAATAGCCGCGTCCGCGGATATGGACTACTTGGAGACATATGTTGTTCATAGATAACTTCAATGGCTACTCATAAAATTGCCAAGATAAGCGTGAGTGTCGTGGACGGCATTTCCGTAGGGAGACAGAATGATTCCACGATAGTGTATTGTTGTGGTGTTAGTGGACTCGTGTGCGAGAAATCAAGTTGTCAAAAATAATTTCAAAATGCAAGTTGTCTAGCCACGAGTCAAATGCTGGCTTTCCGCATGAAACCCCACAATACCTTTTGATACCTTGCATGAGTAGTTAGTTATCCTAAAGTCTTGTTGAGTACCTTCGTACTCATGTTTGTTTAATAAATGTTGCAGAGGTTGCTAATGACCCTAATGGAGGGTTCTTCGTAGACATCGACGACGACGAGTAGCTGGTGTCCCAGCTACGATCTGGCCCTATGTTGTATCTGTAGTATAGTCAGGCCATGCACCTTCTAGTTGCCCTGTCTGTATTCAGACAGTTTATAAATCTTCCGCTGGCTTGTAACTGTATGACTGCTATTATGGGTCGTGAGACCCTTAATGTGTAATATTATGTGTGTGGCTCTTCCGAGCCTCTTAAATAAAGCTTGTATGTTTATGGTT
Organism: Hordeum vulgare subsp. vulgare; assembly: GCF_904849725.1. Classification (NCBI taxonomy): domain Eukaryota; kingdom Viridiplantae; phylum Streptophyta; class Magnoliopsida; order Poales; family Poaceae; genus Hordeum; species Hordeum vulgare. Next base: position 284,888,163 of record NC_058521.1, on the reverse strand, counting down.
ATGTTGTGATGCCATCGATGTATCTATACATATTGGTATGCCATGCTTACGTGTGTCATGCTTGATATGTATGGGGTTAGATTACCTAGTCGTGAACTTTAGTAGCACTCCTTACAAGGAAATGCCCCTTTGTGATCCAACGAGCCTTGGTAGTTCGCTACTGCTCCGGACACATTGGTTGGCCGGCATGTGTCCTTCTTAGCTGTTGTGCCTGTCCTCTTTGGGGAAATGTCACGCGATGTAAGGGAGTCCTTGTAGCTTGCTACGACTCGTCTACATTCGATGATGACCGACACCTGCTTTGTTGGGTCATGTATGCCTGTCCTTGTGCGGTACTGCCACTTTGGTTTATGACTAGACATGTTGATCCGGGTTCTTTGATATTGGATTTCTAGCGACACTATCGCATACGTGATTCAAAAGATGCAAACGATCCCGGCTAAGGTAAGGCTGCAGACGTGGAGTTAACCGTGCGTGAGACCACAAAGGGATGCGATGTGTTACAGGCTGGATTCCTTTGGCTTAGGTTCGGGGTCCCGACACAAGGAGCCGAACATAAGAACGCCCAGGAGCACCTGACGCCCCTTCCTCGCCTCCGGGACCCCCTCCGACATTCCCCCTCCCCGCCAGCGACCTCCCCACCTCGCCGGAGCAGCTACCTCGCCGCAGTTCTTCCTCTGTGTCACCCATGGTGAGATTCATGAAATCCCGTATTGCAGTTTTTTCAGAAAAGTGCAATCTTAGAAAATTCATATCTATTAGTCCAGAAATCCGAATTAGGTGATTCTTTTTGCGTTGGATCACAATTTTTTTTTTTCTGTAGATATATAATTTGTCTATGGTTGGATTTATAAAAATTGAGTTAAATAAAATTTGAATGAAAGCTTGTTTTGCTTATTCCGGGAGTTTAAAAACAACTTTTAATTTGATTCTTTTTGTTGCTGCTTCCTATTGATCATATCTTTCAGTAGTTTAAATTTCAATTTTTTTTAATATTTTTAATTGGGTTTTTTACCAAAACAGATTCTATTTTAGTTCTTTTAGGATTATAGCTATTTCTTTTTCTATATTTGTTTTTAAATTAGTTTCTTTTATATTTGAGAAAGTTTATATTTGGTTTTCTATTAGATAACAGTAGGTTTGCAACAAGTTTTGATTTTTATTTTTATATGTTGTCATGAAATCAATTCTAGTTCTCTAATAACTTGCAATTGGTTTGTCCACCGTTTAAAATCCTGTTTGGAAATACTTTCAAATAGTTTTGTGAAAAAATACTTTATTTTATCTTAGTTAAATTTATATCTTAGTTCCCTGTTATTTAAGTATTTTATTTTCTGTTAGACAGAAACTATTTAGTGTTGATGTAGTAGAAGACTCCCTAGTTTTATTTGAAGTTTCTTTCGGATTCTTTTTCGCTCTCTCTTTTATTTTGATTGCTATAATGATAGCTAGTATGAGTGCTTATGTGAATGATGTGTTTGTTATATAGATTTCGTCGGAGAGTGATGAGTAGTCTATCAAGTTATTTCTCGAGAAATTCTTCTTCGTCAACATCGCCAGGCAAGTCATTTGATCATGTATCACCTATGTTTTATGCATCGTAGTTCTACCATCCTATGCCCAATTGCATGCTGAGTAGGTACTTGGAAATTATGGTAACATATTGTAGTATCATATGGTAGGCACCCAACCACCCTGTTACTTGGCCCGGGACGACAAATTTCATATTGCTATGCTTGAGTAGACGGGATTCTGGTTGAGAGTTTACCACGAGTGATGCGAGAATAATTTAATAACCAAGACCGGTTAAGTCAAGAATTTTCAAGACCTCGTGATGCAATGCAACCCTTGAGAAACTAGTGGATGACCCGGGATGCTGGAGACGGCCATGACATCTGGCGGAAAGCTTCACCCAGGCTCGAAGAGACGGACGGCGGCTTCAAGACCCAAGGCTTACCTTCACAGCCACAAGTCATTATGGGGTCTGGCTTGGTTGGACAACGCGGCGACTCTGGACAGGCGGTGCTAGCAGATGTAGAAGAACGGTAGGAATGGATGGGCACCGACAGGGATTCACAGGGACCCATTGAAAGACCATGTTTTGATCATCCGGTCTTCAAACACCTTGAAGTGCGAGGACATACACGGAGGCGATCAAATCTTGTGGGGAACGTGTGCAAAACTCGGCAGAGTACTCAAACCTAATCGATTAGCCGTGTCCACAGTCATGGACAACTTGAGCGAAAGGAACTGAAGTTATCTGGATTTCTCAACACCATTATATATATTTGATCATGGTAATATTGATAACTCCGGTATGAGAACGGGTTGGCGGAACCATCTCATTAACAACCAACTACGTAGTTATATTTTGCTTTTTAGCCCCTCTGTTGTTGTAGGAGAAAATTTGCTTTACGCTAAAAACTTACAACACCACCTGCCATATATGCATATAGTATATATGATATTTTACCCCCTCTCATATGTGACTTGCCGGCATATTCAATATACTGACCTACACGGCTGCAACGTCTCATGTTGCAGATATTTTTCTTCGACGAGTAAGAGTACGATTCAAGGTTACGGTCTACACTCAACTTGCCGTTGGTGTTTATTGGGACTCCACTCCCTTGACTGCTTCCGCTGAGATATTTAAGGTATATATCAGTTTTACGCTATTTACATGTGATTCCACTTTGATATATACATTGATGTACTGTGTGCCAGCATACTGATCCAGGGATGGCACAGATACACAGAGGCTTGACTCGTCTTGAGTCGGGTCGCTACAGTCCACAAAGGAAGAAAGCTAAAAAGGAGTAGTTAAGTTTTGACCACGGGAATTAGTGTAATCGGAAGAACTCTTGTTTTTCATGAGATCATGGAGTGAAATTTTTGTAATAGAAGTCCTTGAGATTGTAATAACATCATGAATAAATGGAATTTATTGTCTCATGAACTGTATGCTTTGTTTCTCTACGAGCAAAGATCTCTAAACATTTATAAGGATAAGAGAAAATATGGTCTATGCAGGCATGAGTATATCTTATTTTAAGTATGGTAGTAATCAGTGAACCCACAGGATCCAATGAGTACGAATGTACCATGCATTACCAAGGAGACACATACATTACTCTGAGTACCTATTTACTGACACTTGCAGATGACAACTCTCTACGAGTCATTCCTCAAGGGCCCAGAAATGATCATGACCCTGACCAGTGATCATGATTACCCGAAAGTCCTGGAGGACATGCTGAAGTACATTCATCTTGAAGGAGATGCCGTCTACAAAGGCTACCCATTCATGGAGAATGGAGTGGAACTTTGGTATGTGGAAGTACACCTCCACCATGTGAAAGGAGTTTGTCCAAAGACTATGGGGCAATACTTTTTCATTTCACATGTACCACGAGCAACCTTCTTTGATGCTGTTCGTGAAGCTGCCATGGAAGCCATACATCAGATTGGAGAAATACTTGAAGCAAGACTCCGTCATACCCAGGAATACCTGAGTGAAGTGCATGCGGAGATGATGGAGATGAAGCTCATGGCCACCATGATGAAGCAAAAGATGGATGATTTCAAGGAGCACATTGGAAAGTTCCAGTGGAACTAAAGTACCTCCAAGAGAGGCAGACGAATAAAGTTCGCAGAAATGCTCGACCATACCGAATAATGTGGATGGGAGCATTTGTAATAAAGTACTTTTGAATTGGAGTCTTTGAGAAGAAATTAAGGATGTAATAAAGGATTGATTATGAAATGAATATGATTTATGGAAGAAGCTATGATGGATCAGCAAACGTTTCTTAGGAGCATACTAAAACCTGAGAGTGGTGAAGAATGCGATAGATTTTTTATTCAGCTTGCAGAATCAATGGATTCGTACGAACTTTGTTCGTGTACAAGAAAAATTCTGCAATGCTTGTGAGGATGCCCGAGTGTTAGAATGCGAGATTCGCTAAACCTTATACACAGAAATGATTTGGGTGAGGAATGGATTGATCACCATGACGACTTACTCTTATCATTTATCTTGCTATTCGGAATGGTAAATCTGAGAGACTTACCCATAGTGAGAGACGACGTTCTTTGAAGCTTTTGTTTAAGCCTTAGAATGGTATGATGAAAGCCCCATGTACATGGCATTTGTTGTCACGCGTAGGAAATTTTACGGTGAGGATGAAGACAAGACCTCTCTCTCTGCAGGATAACCACAAATGGTAGACCACCATGAGAACCATCGATATGTTATTTAGAATTGGCCACGAGACTGTGAGTTAAAGAAGACCCAGTAACGGAAGAAGCTTATATCCACAGGGGAACCCTCGATTTTGATGGAAAACGTTATGAATATAATGGGAGAGCATCACCAAAGGATTTAATATGAAGACTGTGCGATGTGAGTTGCCAAAACCCCAGAGGATTGTTATAATCTTAAAGGACCACTATCTCTCATTTATGTGTGCTAGCATCCCACCTTGCCGGAGATTGGATTTGTTAGAAGACCCCAAACCCTAACCTTTCTTTCTAGCCTCTTCGAATCTCAAGGACGAGATTCATTTTAAGTGTGGTAGGTTTGTAACATCCCATATTTGGGAATGTTAATATAATTATTATATTGCTTGTTTGTTGGCTTGAGTGATTGAAACTTGAGTGAAGTTTGAAACTTTTCAAAAACTTTTGAATGAGAGGGAATAAAATGACTTTCCCCTTTTTCCTATGAATTCAAATTCATTTTTCTAAAAAAATCAACGAGAGGAGATAGCATGACTTCTTCAGCTATAAAGAATTTGAATCAAGGTGGCATTGGAATTCCTTTCGATTTTTCTTTGCATTTTGTTTCTTCCTCACTCACGGAATGCCGGAACCATATCTTGTCAAGCAAGAAAAAGAGAGGAGAAACATGACCCTCCAAACCCGGGGATATTCTTTGAAATATTTGAGCCATGACACCCAAGATTTATTTGAGTAATTATTTGCAAAAAGAAATAAAGCATTTAGGGGATTTTCTGAAAAAACATTTTTTTGAAGTATTTTGGCCGTGGAAAAATGTCCATAT
>NC_058521.1:284863098-284865598 GCF_904849725.1 Hordeum vulgare subsp. vulgare | reverse complement strand
ACGATGATGACGACGACCACCACTACCACCACGAAGACGAGGACGACAACCACAACAACAACAAAAAAACAACAACAACAACAACATCAACAATAACAACAACAACAACAACAATAACAACAACAACGACAACAACAATAATAACAACAACAACAATGACAAAAGAGACAACAACGACAACAACGAAGACGACGATGACGACGACGACAACAACAACAACAACAACAACAAACAACAACAACAACAATAACAACAACAACAACAACAACAACAACAAAAACAACAACAACAACAAAACAATAACAACAACAACAACAAGGACGACGACGAGAACGATGACGATAACCACAATAATGAGAAGACCGACAAGAACGATAATAACAACAACGACGACAACAACGACACCAACGTCAACAACGGCAACAACGACAACAACAACAACAAAAACACCGAAGGCAACAACGACGACGACAAGAACAACAACAAAAACAACAACAACAACGACAAGAACAAAAACAACAACAAGGACGATGACGACAACGACAATGACGACAACAACGACAATGACAAGAACTACGACAACAAAAACAATGACAACAACAACAACGAAAACAGCGGCATGAACGACAACAATAACAACAATAACAACAACGACGACGACAATAATGATATCAACGACAACAATAACAACAAAAACGACGAAGACAATGATAACGATGCCGCCTCCGCCGACGACGATGATGATGATGACGATGACGATGACGACTACAACAACAACAACAACCACAAGGACGAAGGCAACAACGACGAGAACAACGACAACGATGACATCAATGAAAATGATGAGAACAACGAGAAGAACGTTAACAACAACAACAATGACAATAACGACATTAACGAAAATAGTGACAATAACGACAACAACAACAACAACGACAACAACAACAACAACAACAACAATGAAGACAACGACGACGATGACGACAACAACAACAACGATAATGATAAGAACATCGACAACAACGACAATAACAACAACAACGACAAAAACGACAAGAGCTACAATAACAACAACAACAACAACGACAAAAACAACAACAATGACAACATCAACAACAATGAAGACAAGAACGACAATGAGGAGAACAACGAGAACAATGACAACAACTACAACAACGAACATCAACGACAAGAACCTCATCGACGACGACAGCAACAAAAAAACAACGACGACGACACTGCGGACGACAACAACAAAAACAATAACAACGACGACAAGTAAAACAAAAACAACAGCAACAGCGACAACATCAACAACAATAACAACAACTACAACAACAACAGCAACAACAACCACACCAACCATAACAAGAACAACAACAACAACATCATCAACAACAACAACTACTACTACTACCACAGCAACAACAACCACACCAATCATAACAAGAACAAGAACAACAACAATAACAACAACAACAACGATGACAACAACGAGAACAACGACAACGACGAGAATAACAACAACAACTACGACAGCAACAACAACAACGATAACAAGTACGACGACGACAACATCGACAACAACAACAACAACGACTACAACAATAAGGATGACGACAACGACGAGAACAACGACAACAACAAGAACAACGACAACGAGAACAGAGACAATAATACTAACAACAACAACAATAACCACAACGACAACAGAGAGAACAATGATGACAACAACAACAACAACAAGAAACACGACGATGACGATGACGACGACGACGACGATCACAACAACAACAACAACAACAACAACAACAACGATGATGACGACGACCACCACTACCACCACGAAGACGAGGACGAGAACCACAACAACAACAAAAAAACAACAACAACAACAACATCAACAATAACAACAACAACAACAACAACAACAATAACAACAACAACGACAACAACAATAATAACAACAACAACAACGACAAAAGCGACAACAACGACAACAACAACAACAACGAAGACGACGATGACGACGACAACAACAACAACAACAACAATAACAACAACAACAACAACAACAAACAACAACAACAACAACAAGAACAACAACAACAACAACAACAAAAACAACAACAACAACAAAACAATAACAACAACAACAACAAGGACGACGACGACAACGATGACGATAACCACAATAATGAGAAGACCGACAAGAAGGATAATAACAACAACGACGACAACAACGACACCAACGACAACAACGGCAACAACGACAACAACAACAACAAACACACCGAAGGCAACAACGACGACGACAAGAACAACAACAAAAACAACAACAACAATGACAAGAAAAAAACAACAACAAGGACGATGACGACAACGACAATGACGACAACAACGACAATGACAAGAACTACGACAACAAAAACAATGACAACAACAACAACGAAAACAGCGGCATGAACGACAACAATAACGACAATAACAACGACGACGA
>NC_058521.1:284850598-284853098 GCF_904849725.1 Hordeum vulgare subsp. vulgare | reverse complement strand
CAACAACAACAACAACGACGACGACGACGACGATGACCCTAGCTTGCATCTGGAATATCCACCACCCCTAACTTGCATCTGTAGAATCTTTTCTAGCTCCAGGTGGCGCTTGCCCCTTACCATGGCTAGGGGACGAGGGAGGCCACCATCGGCCGCTAGGGCGGCAAGTCGATCCCAATCGGATCATGCCACAACATCAGGGGGTGCAGCTGCGGAGGGCGGCACGAGCGTCTGTGGTGGCGGAGGGGCGAGGAGCCGCGATCGCAGCGCAGCGCAGTGCGACTCCAACACCTCCGTCTTCTCCCGTGCTTGGCGGGCACTCGAATGGGATGGCGCTGGAGTTTTTCCTGGAGTTGCACGGCGTCCCGCGGGGCCATTTGCATCTCCCTCGCCCTGTTTCTAGCGCGATGGAGGCCGCCAAGCCCCCTGTCTTGTGGTTGCAGGCATTCGGTTGCTCCCACGGTGCTATGCATGTGCACATGGAGTACCCGAAGTGTCGCTCCATGTTGCTCGGGCGGGGCTGGAAAGCCTTCGCCCGCGCCCGAAACCTCAAGGATGGGCATATCCTCCGCTTCAAGCTAGCGGAGGATAATATGCTATCCGTCAAGTTTTACAGGCGTTCAGGTGTGCGTCTCGGCTACTGCGAAGAGAGCTCGAGCGGCGTCGAATGTCCGTCCTCGAACGATAGCGACGAGGAGAACAGTGGCGACAGTGGCGTTCTTGGCACGTCAGGATCTCGGGAGGCCAGGTCGGAGTACGACTCCCCGAGCTCCGACTGACTGCCGGCCCTACTGCCGACGCCCGGCCACGCCTCTCCCCCGCCCGCTGGAATTACTCTGCAGGAGCCCGCATCGACGCCTCGTCTTTGAGGAGGTGCAATCACGGGCTCTGGCTTCTTCATCCCCTCAGGTCACCCTGTCTCCAGCCCCCATTCTCCTCCGCGTAGTGCTGGTCCAGGAGAAACCATCCTGGGTTGCGCCGGGGGTCGTCCCGCTTTTTGTCTTCTTGAACTTCTGTCCGGCGAGCATGTCCCTCGCCGAAAGACTGTGTAATAGTTTAGAGTAGCAAAAATCATTCATGTAATATGTCTGAGTTTGTTTCAAACAAATGAATGAAATGTTGTTTCCCTTGCGTGTGATCCTTCTCCTTGAATGATAAGCCTTTTGCATTTTCCGGAAGCTTGCCCGCACGCCTGGTCCTGCCGCTAGTACTTTGAGGAATGGATCCTTAGCAGTTCGCTTGAGGAGTCGTTACCGGCAACGTTCCTTCCCGCACTCAGTGCAACCATTAGATCGTCGAGCATGGCTCGAGGCGAAATAAGGTGCTATGTAGGCACTTAGATTGTTGAACAGGTTCGAAACTGTGAGAAGGAACTCTGTGACCGTTCAGGTCGTTGAACTAGTTCGAAACAGAACTAAGGCGCATTGATCCTCACAAGGTTCCATCTTCGTGAAGGTTTCTCAAACAAGGTTTGGGATCTTTCAAAAAGGGAACAACCTATCTACTGTCAAATGGCATCTGAAATATTTATCACTTACCTGTCGTGCCGCGGCACTTCTCCTCGCGGCGCTTGGGTCCTTTGTTGGGGCCTAAGATCCCTGGCAAGCAGGAGACTATACTCTTTGGGCAAGTGCCCCTCTGACAAGGTATTTGCCAACGGTTCTCGACTGTCGTATAGTAGGCGGTTTGCTGGAGCATAACTCCTTTCCTGTTTTGCCTGGCCGTCCTGACGGAGCACCCGAGCGCACCTTTGGCGAAGACATGATTCTTCCGGGGGGAAGCATTCGGCTGGAGTGCATGCCTAGGTTCCGGGGCCCGTATGCGCAATCTCGACGGCTATGCACCTCTCCGTGGAGGTGCGTTGGTCGGAGTATGCGCCGGCAGCCGTGCCGGAGCCCCTAGGCACACCCTCGACAGCAGCGCACTGTCCCAGAGCGGTCTGTTAGCCTAATGCCTTCGAGCTCGAGGTCTCCGTCCCCCTAGCCTGCGTTCGCGTAGCAGGGCGCTCGTGCAAGCGTTAGGAGGTCGTGGCGAAGTAGAGCGACCATCATTGCGCCCTACTTCGAGGGACCGCAGTGGTGCGCTCATTCTCCCAAGATCTGACGGGGAGCTTGCTTGAATCCGCGAAGAAAGTCTCAACCATCGCTCCCCCTACCTCGCGCGCCTAAGATGTCGGGGAAAACCAACACATATGGGAAACTCGAGGAGTCCCTTCATCGGTTGGCACTGAGAGAGAGGTATCGCATCGAGAGCGGAACTAGCGATCAACATCGACAAGGTCCTTTTTACCCCGGTTCGGGCCGCTTGTCGCGTAAAACCGTACTCCTGCTTAGTTTGTATTGTGTGCTTACTGTAGGGTGGTTTTGCTACACTAACTTAGTAGGTGATTAGATAGTCTCTAATCCCCTAAATGTTCCACCCCTAAGACTTAGCTTTGGGCCTCCTTTTATAGGCAAAGGTGTCACTAACAGTGTGCTCACGGGATGCAGAGTGAAAAGTG
>NC_058521.1:284830598-284845598 GCF_904849725.1 Hordeum vulgare subsp. vulgare | reverse complement strand
AGGGGTCTCGATGCTCCTGCACTTATTCTACTCGCGAGGAGGAGTCCTGGGAGGAGTCCGGCTCGGTGTGGAGCCTCGAAACTGGCTCGTGGTAGGAGAAAACAAAAGAAAGAAAAAAAAGAAAAATAAATAAGTGGGGCTCGGTGCTGGCACCTAGAGCACGTGGCTCGGTCAAAGCCAGGAGCACTGGCTCGGTGAAAGCCAGGAGCTGCTCGTGCGCTCGGGTTTGCTCGCTCGCCTGCAGCGCTCGAGTGCATGCGGTCTAGCCAGGCTGGCTGGCTTAGCTAGCTGGCTTGGCCGAGTTACTTTTTTTTAAAGTAAAATACAAAAATAAAAAGTATTAAAAATAATATATATATATATATATATATTTATATTTTTAAACAAACGGAGAAAAAAATAACGATATGAGTATACAAATATATATACATATGTATATAAAAAAATACATACGCATATAGCAATACATACATATACATATAGATACATATATATTAAAATGCTAATATAGACGTATATATAAGTATAAAATAAATATCCTAATAAATACTAAAGGAAACCTAGTTCCACCTAATGCAAATTTTAAAAATAGTTTTAATGCAATAGACCATACAAAAAGCATTTGAAAACTTAACTAAAGATAATTTCGGACATTATAAAAATTTGCAAAACCAAGTCGGTAACTCCAAATAATATTCGAAACGTTATGCACTTTAATTCGACAGGGGAGAAGTCATATTATCTCTACTCCAATAAATTGCCCGTAGTCACATAATGAATAGAATTTACAAAAGAGCAAATGAGGCATAGAAAAATATGAGATGCATATGAATGATCTATTAACATCCGAATTTAAGAAAATTGGGATGTTACAAACAACCACATAAACAACAACAACCACAACAACAACAACAACAACAACAACAACAATAACCACAACATGAACAACAACAACAACAACAACAACAACAACAACAACAACAACAACAACGACGACGACGACGACGACGACGACAAAAACAACAACAACAACAACAACAACAACAACAACAAAAGACGACGACGATGACGACTACAATGATTAAAAGATCGACAATGACACGAACAAGCACGACAACAACAACAACAACGACAACAGCGACAACAACAACAAAAGCGCGAGCACTGACGACAACAACAACAACAACAATAACAACACAACCATAACGAAGATGACGATGATGACGACGACGACAAGAACAAGAACAAGAACAACAACAACAACAACAACAACAACAACAACAACAACAACAACAACAACAACAAAAAGAACAACATCACAACAATAACAACAACAAGAATAACAACAACAACAATCACAAGGACGACGAAGATGATGGCGACTAAACGACGACAACAACGACAATGACAAGAACAATGGCAACAACGAGAGCAACAACAATGACGACGACGACGACAATAGTGACAACAACGACAACAAGGACATCAATGACAACAACATCAACAACAACAACGATGACGAAAACAACGACAATGATGAGAACAACGAGTATATCGAGAATAACAACAACAACGAAAACACCGAAAACAAAGACAAAAGTGATAACAACGACAACAACAACAACAACAACATAAACAACAAAAACGACGACAATGAATACAACAGCAAGAACAAGAATAACAATAAAAAAACAACAATAACAAGGACGACAACGACGACGATGACAACAATGACAATGACGAGAACAACGAGAAGAACGACAACAAAAACAACAACGATAACAACAACATCAATGACAAGAACCTCATCAACGACAACAACAACCAAAAAACAACGACTATGACGCCGACGATGACAACAACAAAAACAATAACAACAACAACAACTAAAGCATTAACAACAACAATAACAACAGCAGTCACAACAACAACAATTATAGAAAAAACAACAACAACAACAATGTAACGACCAAACCTCGAAGGATTTGAGTCTCTGTGCTTTACTGTGCTAGTCCCTGGATCGACTCGCTAGCACACACAGTATAGATGAAAACCAGATATAGCAAGTGCATCATTTATAATAACGTATGATCCAGAATTTATAAAATATAACAATCTGCATAGCACTTAGCTAGCTTTATTCTATCAAACAGCGGAAAAGTAGTAGAATAATAACGATGAGTCCCGTCATAGCCCACTGCGATGTTGATTGAAGACTCGCAACCCTAACGGTACCTTACTCCTCGTCTGAATACCCTGCAACATGATACGTTGCAGCCATATAGGTCAATACTTTGAATGTATTGGCAAGTTACACAAGAAAACAAATATAACAGACCTACATGTATATGCATAGTATAACAAAAGAAAGGCTGATGGTTATTTTGCAGAAAGCTGATTTTATCCTCATAGCTACCTAATAGTCAAGTTTTAAATTTGTTTGCTACAATAACTTACATATGGTTGAATTGGCATCTCCAACTCCAACCTATCACCATTATTAAGTTTCCCATCAAGTTTTATTAAGTGTGTCATCTGTCAAGATCATCCAACAATTGTAATGGCCTAGCTGCTCAAAATTGTCCATAACCGGGGACACGGCTAATCATGATTAGTTTATACACTCTCCAGAGGTTAGTAAGTTGTACCCACTGGACCCAAACCGAAGATTGAGACGAAGTCTTTCAGAAGCAGTCACCTAGTCCCACAGGAGGCCCATCCCACCTATCATAGCTACATCAGATGGCACATCCGGGTAAGGTTTCCACGACTGATCAACTAAGCCAGAGCCCATAATAGCCAGTGGTCGCACAAGGAAGCTACTAGTCACTAAGTCTGTTTGATCTTTTTGAACCTGGGCGGCATTTCACTTACATTCAGAGGGTAGAAACCATGATGTTCTTGAAACCACCCAGCAATACCATATCCGCCCGAAGGTGAATTAAATCCTTAATTACTACTCAAATTTATTTTGTAGTAATCCTCGCATAATCTCAATGAATATAGGAACCAATCCCCGTCTACATAGCATAGCAAAACTACAAATACCACGATCTTCTATGACGAGGGAATATATCTCAATAGCATAGCAATAATAATCTTCCTATACATGCATAATTTTCATAGCGTGGTATAATACTACATGCATAGAAAAATAATAGGTAAAGGATGATCAACATGTAACTTGCCTTGATTCTGGTTCAGAAAGTCACACTCCGGACAATAGTTTGCGTCGCACTCCGCACAATCTACACGTTGCAAACAATCACACCAATCAATCACCACAATCACATAACACCAAATAAAATCATCGGCAATAAAACAACTTGTTTAAAACCAAATCATAAGTAGCATGGCAGCAGGTATAAAATCATCTACATGCTGATACGATGACAACGCAAAAAGAATCAACTAAATCGGATGAACGGTTTGCAAAATATGGCCTCCGGTAGGCTTAAAATAATATGTTTTAACAAAAAAATTAATTTTCGTAAAACTGAAACCTACTGGTTCTAACATGTTCTCCTCATCAATACGAGATCAGGGAAAAAGAATTTCCTGAATCGGAGTTACGAGTAAAAAGATAAACGCGTTTCAAAATTATACCGAGAATCTGACAGAGCTAAAACAGATTAAAAACATATTGAATTTCATCCTGAAGCTGTTCATCAGGACATGATGAATCGCTCGTGCGTGCGTTCTCACCACGAACAGCGGGGAAAACGGAACCGTCTCGGTGTGGCTCCTCCGACGGTGCTCCGGTGGCGGTCGAACGGACTCCGGTGACGGCGGCTCCGTGAACTCCGACCAACACGGACGAACTCGGACGTGCGCGTCGTTGCTCCGCGGTGCTCGAGGCTGCTGCGTGTGCGAGGCGGTGGCGCTGTGCGTGCGAGACGGCGGCGGGGCGAATCTGGAGCAGGGGTCTCGATGCTCCTGCACTTATTCTACTCGCGAGGAGGAGTCCTGGGAGGAGTCCGGCTCGGTTGTGGAGCCTCGAAACTGGCTCGTGGTAGGAGAAAACAAAAGAAAGAAAAATAAGAAAAAAAAAATAAGTGGGGCTCGGTGCTGGCACCTGGAGCACGTGGCTCGGTCAAAGACAGGAGCACTGGCTCGGTGAAAGCCAGGAGCTGCTCGTGCGCTCGGGTTTGCTCGCTCGCCTGCAGCGCTCGGCTGCATGCGGTCTAGCAAGGCTGGCTGGCTTAGCGAGCTGGCTTGGCCCAGTTACTTTTTTTTAAAGTAAAATACAAAAATAAAAATTATTAAAAGTAATATATATATATATATATTTTTTTTTTAAAACAAACAGAGAAAAAAATAACGATATACGTATACAAATATATATATACATATGTATATAAAAAAATACATACGCATATAGCAATACATACATATACATATAGATATATATATATTAAAATGCTAATATAGACGTATATACAAGTATAAAATAAATATCCTAATAAATACTAAAGGAAACCTAGTTCCACCTAATGCAAATTTTAAAAATAGTTTTAATGCAATAGACAATACAAAAAGCATTTGAAAACTTAACTAAAGATAATTTCGCACATTATAAAAATTTGCAAAACCAAGTCGGTAACTCCAAATAATATTCGAAACGTTATGCACTTTAATTCGACAGGGGAGAAGTCATATTATCTCTACTCCAATAAATTGCCCGCAGTCACATAATGAATAGAATTTACAAAATAGCAAATGAGGCATAGAAAAATATGAGATGCATATGAATGATCTATTAACATCCGAATTTAAGAAAATTGGGATGTTACAAACAACCACATAAACAACAACAACCACAACAACAACAACAACAACAACAACAACAATAACCACAACATGAACAACAACAACAACAACAACAACAACAACAACAACAACAACAACAACAACGACGACAACAACGACGACGACGACGACAACGACGACGACGACGGCGACGGCGACGGCGACGAAGGACAACGACGACGACAACAACAACAACAACGGCAATAAGAACGACGACGACAACATCGACAAAAACAACAACATCGGCAATAATGACAACAACAATAAGGATGACGACGACCACGACGACGATGACAACAACAACAACAACAACAAAACAAGAACAACAACAACAACAACAAAAACAACAACAACAACAACAACGACAACGACAACAACAACAACAACAACAACAACAACAACAACAATGTAGCAACCCGACTCAAGACGAGTCAAGCCTCTGTGTTTCTGTGCCATCCCTGGATCAGTATGCTGGCACACACAGTACATCAATGTATATATCAAAGTGCAATCACATGTAAATAGCGTAAAACTGATATATACCTTAAATATCTCAGCGGAAGCAGTCAAGGGAGTGGAGTCCCAATAAACACCAACGGCAAGTTGAGTGTAGACCGTAACCCTGAATCGTACTCTTACTCGTCGAAGAAAAATATCTGCAACATAAGACGTTGCAACCGTGTAGGTCAGCATATTGAATATGCTGGCAAGTCACATAAGAGAGGGGGGTAAAATAATAATCATCTATTCTACATGCATATATGGCAGGTGGGGCTATAAGTTTTTAGCGAAAAAGCAAGTTTTCTCCTACATCAAGAGAGGGCTAAAAGCAAAATGTTACTACTTTGTTGGTTGTTAACGAGATGGTTCCGCCAACCAGTTCTCGTACCCGAGTTGTCAATAATGGTGTTGAGAAATCCAGATAACTTCAGTTCCTTTGGCTCAAGTTGTCCATGACCGTGGACACGGCTAATCGATTAGGTTTGAGTACTCTGCACAGTTTTGCACACGTTCCCCACAAGATTTGATCGCCTCCGTGTTTGTCCTCGCACTTCAGGGTGTTTGAAGACCGGATGATCAAAACATGGTCTTTCAACGGGTCCCTCTGAATCCCTGTCGGTGCCCATCCATTCCTACCGTTCGTCTACATCTGCTAGCACCGCCTGTCCAGAGTCGCCGCGTTGTCCAACCAAGCCAGAGCCCATAATGACTTGTGGCTGTGCAGGTAAGCCTTGGGTTTTGAAAATATCCGTCCGTCTCTTTGAGCCTAGGTGAAGCTTTCCGCAGGATGACATGGCCTCTCCAGCATCCCGGGCATCCACTGGGTTTTCCAGGGAGCCGGTCAACCGTCCTTCACCCAGTGTTGCATTGCGTCCGAGGTCTTGAAAGTCTTGTCTTAGTCCGGTCTTGATTATTATATCAATCTCGCATCACTCATGGTATACACTCAACCGATAACCCGTCTACACAAGCATAGCATTAAGAAATTGTTGTCCCGGGGCCAAGTATTGGGGTTGTTGTGTTACTACCACATGATACTACAACTAGAATATAGTTTCCAAGTACCTAGGCAGCATGCACTTGGGCATAGGATGGTAGAACTACAATGCATAAAACATAGGTGAAAGTATGATCAAAGTGACTAGCCTGTGATGTTGACGAAGAAGAATTCCTCGAGAAAATAATTTGATAGACTACACGTCAATCTCCGATGAAAATCTATATAGCAAACATATCATTCACATAAGCACTCATACTAGCAATCATTCTAACAATCAAAACAAAAGTGCGAGTGCGAAAGAAACCGAAAGAAACATCAAATAGAAGTAAAGAGTCTTCTACTACGTCAACCACTAAATAGTTTTGTCTAACAGAAACATAATAACAAGGAACTAAGATATAAGTTTAACTAAGATAGAATAAAGTCTTTTTCACAAAACTTTTGAAAGTTTTCCCAAACGGAATTTGAAACAACGGTGAAAACAATTGCACGTTACTACGGAACTAGAATTGTTTTCATAAAAACAAATAAAACTAAAATAAGAACTTGTTGCAAAACTACTGTTAACTAACATAACCAAAACAATAATAATGTTTCTGAAATAATAAAGAAAATATTTTAAAACAAAAGTATAAAACGAATTAGCCGAAAACAGAAAAGCGGTGAAACAGAAATTGTTTCACATGTAATAAAGAGTTAAAATACTCAAACAACTCTGAAATTTTTACCACTGATACTTAAGATCTCTAGTGATCAGCACCAGAAGGAATCAAATTAAAAGCTATTTTTAAACTCCTGGAATAGGGACAACAGTGTTGAAACCAAATCTGCTCTAACTTATTTTTACAAATTTCAAAGATATACAAATTATATGTTTTTAAAACTAGAGGAAATTTTTGAGCTACTAGAAAAAGAATCAAAGTCATTGGACTTCGGGATTAAAAGTTGTGGCCAAAACAAAATTGAATGTTTCTGTTTTTGCTATTTTGACGGAAAAAACTGCAGCTATCTAGTACTAACACGTGGCAAGCTGCGGAGGGGTGTTTGTTTCTTGTTTTGGAGCAAACATCCTAAGGCTAGTAAAAGGGCTGGCTAAATTTTAAGTGGGAAAAATAAACCGCGGTTTACTGAACTAAACCGAAAGGGTATAGATGATCTAATCCTGGCCGTTGCATGAAGATGTAAGGGCTAAAAGAGATATCATGCAATTAACAGAGAGTTGGAGGGAGAGACTAACTTGGTTGACCGTGGCTGGCAGTGCTTGCACCGGCGAGGAAGAAGAGGGTGTCGCCGGCGAGGGGGAGAGGGGAGCTCCGGGGCGTGGAGACGTCGGGCGGCGGCGGTGGGGTGCTTCTCCTCCTCGGGGAAGAGGCGGCGGTGGAGATCGAGTTCGGGGAGGGCTCCTCCTCCGCGGCGAGGCCGAGGTGCAGCAGCTTTCGGGCTGCTGCCGCTGCTCGCGGCGGCGGCTAGGGCGGCGGTGGGGTGAGGCGCCGGCGGCGGCTTGTGGAGGCGGCGATGGAGAGACGGCGGCTAGGGTTGGGGAGAGGTGACGGTGGGGGGGGGTTTATATAGGCTTAGGGGAGGAGAGTAAAAGGAAGGAGAGGGAGAACTTTGGGAAGGAAATCACGGGAGAGAAAATAGGAAAGAGAGGGAGAGGTGAACGTGGGGAGTAAAAGGAAAAGGAGGGAGAGAAAGAAGGAAGGGGAGAAATAAGGAAAGGGGAGGGAGGACTCACGTGGGGAAGAGAAGAGAGATTGGGACGTGGGGGAGGGGCTTGGGGAGGGAGAGAAAATAGGAAAGGAGGAGACGTGGGGAGGGAGTGCATGCATGGAAGGTGCATGCGTGCATGCATGGGGCTGGGCTGAGCCCTTGTGGCTCGGCCTGGCAGTTCTATTTTTTTTTAAAACAAACTAACAGCAGCAAAAAAAAAGAAAAGAAAGAAAACAAAACCGTAAAAAAAAACAAAAATATATAAGTTCCTAGCTAACAAAAGTAGGTACTAATATACATATAATACATATAGGAACCCTAGTTCCACCTAATGCAACTTTTAAAAATAGTTTTTATGCAATAGGCCACACAAAGCGCATTTAAAAAAAAACCCACTAACGATAGTTCGAAAGATTATAAAGTTTCCAAACCCAGTGAGATAGCTCCAAATAATATTCGAAACATTATGCACTTTAATTCGACAGGGGAGAAGTCATATTATCTCCACTCCAATAAATTGCCCGCAGTTTTGGAGTGTCATTTTCCTCCGCTCTCTCTCTCTTGCGTGCAAGAGAGTATTTTTCTCCGGGCTTTTCTCGCACGAGGAAATGCAAAAGAAATCAATGCAAGTATCTCCTTTAAAATTCTTTATAACCGAAGAAGTCATGTCATCTTCTCTCGTTGCTTTTAAAAGCTTGAATTTGAATTCACCGGAGAAGGGGAAAGTCATTTTATTCCCTCTGTTTCAAAAGTTTCGAAAAAGTTTCAATTTCACGCAAGTTTCAATCACTCAGCAAACAAACAAACAAGCAAATCTAATAATTATATTAACATTCCAAAATTTATAATTTTGGGATGTTACAAACTACCACACTTAAAATGAATCTCGTCCTCGAGATTCGAAGAGGCTAGAAAGAAAGGTTAGGGTTTGGGGGTCTTCTAACAATCCAATCTCTGACAAGGCGGGATGCTTCCACACTTAAGATGAGAGATACTGGTCCCTCAAAATGCTTTAACGATCCTCCGGGGTTTTTGGCAACTGACATCACACAGTCTTCATATTAAATCCTTTGGTGATGTTCTCCCGTTGATATAAGCTTCTTCCGTCACTGGGTCTTCTTAACTGACAGTCTCGTGGTCATTCTAAATAATATATCGATGATTCTCATGGTGGTCTACCATTTGTGGTCCTCCTGCAGAGAAAAGGGTCTTGGTTTTATCCTCACCGTAAAATTTCCTACGCGTGACAACAGGTGCCATGTACATGGGATTTTCTTATACCATTCTAAGGCTTAAACAAAAGCTTCAAAGAACGTCGTCACTCTATATGGGTAAGTCTCTCAGATTTACCATTCCGAATAGCAAGATAAATGATAAGAGTAAGTCGTGATGGTGATCAATCCATTCCGCACCCAAATCATTTCTCTGTATAAGGTTTAGCGAATCTCGCATTCTAACACTTGGGCATCCTCACAAGCTTTGCAGAATTTCTCTTGTCAACGAACGAAGTTCGGATAATCCATTGGTTCTGCAAGCTGAACGAAACATCTATCGTATCTTCACAACTCTCAGGTTTCCGTATGCTCTTAAGAAAACGTTTGCTGATCCACCATAGCTTCTTCCATAAATCATATCCAATTAATAATCAATCCTTATTACATCCTTAATTTCTTATCAAAAACTCCAATTCAAAAGTACTCTATTACAAATGCTGCCATCCACATTGTTCGGTATGGTCAAGCATTTCTGCCAACTTTATTCATCTATCTCTCTTGAAGGTACTTAGTTCCACTCGAACTTTCCGAGGTGCTCCTTGAAATCATCCATCTTTTGCTTCATCATGGTGGTCATGAGTTTCATCTCCATCATCTCCGCACGTACTTCACTCAGGTATTCCTAGTTCATTCCTACTCAGTGGATCCTGTGGGTTTACCGATTACTACCACACTTAAATGAATTACACTCATGCCTGCATAGACCATATTTTTCTCATATCCTCATAATTGTTCAGAGATCTTTGCTCATAGAGAAACAACGCATACAGTTTCAACATAGACAATCATGAGACATTAAATTCCATTAATTCATGATGTTATTACAATCTCAGGGACTTCTGTTACAAAAAATTTCACTCCATGATCTTATGAAAAACAAGAGTTCTTCAGATTACACTTATAGCCGCGGCCAAAACTTAACTACTCCTTCTTAGCTTTCTTCCTTTGTGGACAATCGCTAGCAAAATGTCCTGCTTCCTTGCAAAAAAAAGCAAATGAGTTCTGACCAGTCTCGAGGCTTCTTAGCTTCTGCTTTTGCTCCTTGGATTCTCGGCTTCCTTCCTGAGCACATGTATTTGTGGTGGCCAAATTTCATACACTTGTAACATCTGACATGACTCAGGTCTACATCTGCAGAGATTTGGTTTTTCCGAGGGTACTTTTTCTTCTTTCCGGACTCCTTTATTTTGGCTAGTTCTTCTATTTCAAGTGGATCAAACTCCACTTCTTCCATCGGGAAGTATCCCAGATACTCTTGGCTTCTCTTCGTGCAGTCCTGTGAATAATGTCCTTCTTCTCCACATGAGTAGCATGCATTGGAGAAAAATCTGGTCAGACCTTGTCCATCAGGGTCTTCAATATTTTCGTTCGTCACCGGTCCTTCTAGAATCTTCTTCTTGAGTGTTTCCTTCATTGCTTCTTTCTGCTGCTGGACAACTTGTTGTACCTTGGGGTAAATGTGACACTGAGCTGGGTAGTGGGTGGTTCCTTCACACAAGAAACAAGTCACCTGACTAGTTGGGCATTCCGCAGCTGGGTGATTTTCTTCACAATGAGTGCATCCATGCTTGTGTTCTTCCTGGGTGTGTCCTATTTCTCCACAGATCTTGCATGCACAAGTCTTCTTCTTCGGGTTATCATAGCACTTCTGAATAAGACGGGATCTTAACAGAGTCTTTTTGAATTCTTCCCAACTTTTTGCTCCACTAAATCCTTGTATGGCATGATGCATTTTCCACCAGATAGCAGAACTTTGGGTAAAGTACTGGAGAGCGTGTTCCACTTCATACTTCCTTGAGATCAAGTTGCTCCCGAAGTGGTTCTGCATGTTCTGAATCCATATCTCAGCTTCCAGCTGGGTCATTGGTCCAGGGACTACAAGTCGAGCTTCATACTCCATCTGGTAGGGTTGAGGTTTTGGGGATGAGACGGGTAAGAGAGGGAGGGAGATACACACAATACAAACAATATTTTTGAGAATAGGTTTTGTTCGTGGCCATCGGAAAACACACACCAAGGACGGCTCACAAATCATCGTATCTAACGTGAGTATATAAAAGGGGTTTGGACTTCTAATGGTCATATAATTATTCGAACACTTCAAGGTCTCGAATTCTTCGGGTCTTCTTAGTCTTCAATTGGTGTAGCTTCGATTTGTCAAATGCATGGTGAAATCCTCTTTACTTTGGGGTAGAACTCAGTTGATTCTTCATGAGGTCAAAGGGGTAAGGGTATTGTTGAACTATTGGAGGTGAGGGAGAACATTTGATGAAATCAGAAGAGATGAGAAGTGAAGGATGTTCTTGAAAATAAGATTTTTGAGAGATCTTCTCCTAAGAAATTTCCAGTTTCTAGGGTCACGTCCTACAGTCAACATGTGCTCTGATACCATCTCTGTAGCGACCCGACTCAAGACGAGTCAAGCCTCTGTGTTTCTGTGCCATCCCTGGATCAGTATGCTGGCACACACAGTACATCAATGTATATATCAAAGTGCAATCACATGTAAATAGCGTAAAACTGATGTATACCTTAAATATCTCAGCGGAAGCAGTCAAGGGAGTGGAGTCCCAATAAACACCAATGGCAAGTTGAGTGTAGACCGTAACCCTGAGTCGTACTCTTACTCGTCGAAGAAAAATATCTGCAACATAAGACGTTGCAACCGTGTAGGTCAGCATATTGAATATGCTGGAAAGTCACATAAGAGAGGGGGGTAAAATAATAATCATCTATTCTACATGCATATATGGCAGGTGGGGCTATAAGTTTTTAGCGAAAAAGCAAGTTTTCTCCTACATCAAGAGAGGGCTAAAAGCAAAATGTTACTACTTTGTTGGTTGTTAACGAGATGGTTCCGCCAACCAGTTCTCGTACCCGAGTTGTCAATAATTACCCTCATCAAATATATATAATGGTGTTGAGAAATCCAGATAACTTCAGTTCCTTTGGCTCAATTTGTCCATGACAATGGACACGGCTAATCGATTAGGTTTGAGTACTCTGCAGAGTTTTGCACACGTTCCCCACAAGATTTGATCGCCTCCGGGATTGTCCTCACACTTCAGGGTGTTTGAAGACCGGATGATCAAAACATGGTCTTTCAACGGGTCCCTCTGAATCCCTGTCGGTGCCCATCCATTCCTACCGTTCGTCTACATCTGCTAGCACCGCCTGTCCAGAGTCGTCGCGTTGTCCAACCAACACAGAGCCCATAATGACTTGTGGCTGTGCAGGTAAGCCTTGGGTCTTGAAAATATCCGTCCGTCTCTTTGAGCCTGGGTGAAGCTTTCCGCAGGATGACATGGCCTCTCCAGCATCCCGGGCATCCACTGGGTTTTCCAGGGAGCCGGTCAACCGTCCTTCACCCAGTGTTGCATTGCGTCCGAGGTCTTGAAAGTCTTGTCTTAGTCCGGTCTTGATTATTATATCAATCTCGCATCACTCGTGGTATACACTCAACCGATAACCCGTCTACTCAAGCATAGCATTAAGAAATTGTCGTCCCGGGGCCAAGTATCGGGGTTGTTGTGTTCCTACCACATGATACTACAACTAGAATATAGTTTCCAAGTACCTAGGCAGCATGCACTTGGGCATAGGATGGTAGAACTACAATGCATAAAACATAGGTGAAAGTATGATCAAAGTGACCTGCATGTGATGTTGACGAAGAAGAATTCCTCGAGAAAATAATTTGATAGACTACTCGTCACTCTCCGATGAAAATCTATATAGCAAACATAGCATTCACATAAGCACTCATACTAGCAATCATTCTAACAATCAAAACAAAAGTGCGAGTGCGAAAGAAACCGAAAGAAACATCAAATAGAAATAAAGAGTCTTCCACTACGTCTACCACTAAATAGTTTTGTCTAACAGAAAAATAATAACAAGGAACTAAGATATAAGTTTAACTAAGATAGAATAAAGTCTTTTTCGCAAAACTTTTGAAAGTTTTCCCAAACGGAATTTGAAACAATGGTGAAAACAATTGCACGTTACTACGGAGCTAGAATTGTTTTCATAAGAACAAATAAAACTAAAATAAGAACTTTTTGCAAAACTACTGTTAACTAACATAACCAAAACAATAATAATGTTTCTGAAATAATAAAGAAAATATTTTAAAACAAAAGTATAAAACGAATTAGCCGAAAACCGAAAAGCGGTGAAACAGAACTTGTTTCACATGCAATAAGGAGTTAAAATACTCAAACAACTCTGACATTTTTACCACTGATACTTATGATCACTAGTGATCAGTACCAAAAGGAATCAAATTAAAAGCTATTTTTAAACTCCTGGAATAGGCAAAACAGTGTTTAAACCAAATCTGCTCTAACTTATTTTTACAAATATCAAACATAGACAACTTATATGTTTTTAAAAACTAGAGGAAATTTGTGAGCTACTGGAAAAAGAATCAAAGTCATTGGACTTCGGGATTAAAAGTTGTGGCCAAAACAAAATTGAAAGTTTCCGTTTTTGCTATTTTGACGGAAAAAACTGCAGCTATCTAGTACTAACACGTGGCAAGCTGCGGAGGGGTGTTTGTTTCTTGTTTTGGAGCAAACGTCCTAAGGCTAGTAAAAGGGCTGGCTAAATTTTAAGTGGGAAAAATAAACCGCGGTTTACAAAACTAAACCGAAAGGGTATAGATGATCTAATCCTGGCCGTTGCATGAAGATCTAAGGGCTAAAAGAGATATCATGCAATTAACACAGAGTTGGA
The DNA here is from genome assembly GCF_904849725.1 of Hordeum vulgare subsp. vulgare. NCBI lineage: Eukaryota > Viridiplantae > Streptophyta > Magnoliopsida > Poales > Poaceae > Hordeum > Hordeum vulgare. The sequence continues at coordinate 284,831,567 of NC_058521.1, read as the reverse complement.
GGGAGGGACTAACTTGGTTGCCCGTGGCTGGCAGTGCTTGCACCGGCGAGGAAGAAGAGGGTGTCGCCGGTGAGGGGGAGAGGGGAGCTCCGGGCCGTGGAGACGTCGGGGCGGCGGCGGTGGGGTGCTTCTCCTCCTCGGGGAAGAGGCGGCGGTGGAGAGAGAGTTCGGGGAGGGCTCCTCCTCCGTGGCGAGGCCGAGGTGCAGCAGCTTTCGGGCTGCTGCCGCTGCTCGCGGCGGCGGCTAGGGCGGCGGTGGGGTGAGGCGCCGGCGGCGGCTTGTGGAGGCGGCGGTGGAGAGACGGCGGCTAGGGTTGGGGAGAGGTGACGGTGGGGGGGGGTTTATATAGGCTTAGGGGAGGAGAGTAAAAGGAAGGAGAGGGAGAACTTTGGGAAGGAAATCACGGGAGAGAAAATAGGAAAGAGAGGGAGAGGTGAACGTGGGGAGTAAAAGGAAAAGGAGGGAGAGAAAGAAGGAAGGGGAGAAATAAGGAAAGGGGAGGGAGGACTCACGTGGGGAAGAGAAGAGAGATTGGGACGTGGGGGAGGGGCTTGGGGAGGGAGAGAAAATAGGAAAGGAGGAGACGTGGGGAGGGAGTGCATGCATGGAAGGTGCATGCGTGCATGCATGGGGCTGGGCTGAGCCCTTGTGGCTCGGCCTAGCAGTTCTATTTTTTTTAAAACAAACTAACAGCAGCAAAAAAAAAAGAAGAAAGAAAACAAAACCGTAAAAAAACAAAAATATATATGTTCCTAGCTAACAAAAGTAGGTACTAATATACATATAATACATATAGGAACCCTAGTTCCACCTAATGCAACTTTTAAAAATAGTTTTTATGCAATAGGCCACACAAAGCGCATTTAAAAAAAAACCCCACTAACAATAGTTTGAAAGATTATAAAGTTTCCAAACCCAGTGAGATAGCTCCAAATAATATTCGAAACATTATGCACTTTAATTCGACAC